>NC_135547.1:53771128-54075682 GCF_045843805.1 Urocitellus parryii
CAAAGAAAGATTGGTAGTGCCAGCCAGAATTTTTTAAAAATGTGTTAATGCAGGTAATTTTCTATATTATCCAGGTGATGTTGTAAACCTATTTGTATGAGAAAAAAATCTCTTAAATGCAGTGAGACTGATCTGAAACTTTTTGGTGATGGAAAATTAATAAAGAATATTTTGGGACTCCATTCTTTGGGAGTCCACTCACAAATTAGGAGTATTAGTGAGACCTTAACTCTCCAGGCATGATTCAATTTCACAAAATTAAATAGTTGTAGGACAAATTCTCATTTCCTAACCAATATTCAATTAGCAATTTCACAAAATTAAATCATATAACAAGAAATCCCTGAATTTCATAGTGATAAGTTCCCATCTTTAGTATTTTAAATGAATATTAAATTATTTCCAAGTGGATGTCCCTATAATTTTTGTTTCAGGAATTGTTCCAAAGAATACTTTGGTGCAATGTCTATGCCAAAAGAAGAGAGAATCAGAAGCTTCTATTTGCCAAAAATGTTCTGAAGATTTCCCCAGAATTGTAAAATAACAATCAATGGTTCGTTTCCAAACAGTGCTCCCAGATTTCTCAACATCACTGTCCTTCTAGTGTCCCTGTTCTCCAAGGAGCATACCTTAAATTTTTTCCTGAAATACTTCCTACACCTGGCACATACTGTTTTTCAAATGAGAAGAGTGCTAAAATCACAAGACTTGCTTATTGGATCAGCCTGCAGCTTCCAAAGAAATTGACTGAGGCTTCTGGTTAATGGGAACTACTAATTACCTGCAAAGATCTGGGATGTATGTTCATTACTAAAATTAATTTACTACACAATAAAGATTGACTGCTTATTCCAAGGAAGCCAAAGAGATTTATTTTAAATAATTCTTACTGAGATATTTGATTCAACGGTCAAGGTGTAACTCTAGGAACATGAATGGGAAGGGAATAAACACCAAACAAAACAAAACAAAACAAAAAAACCCTAGGGAATTCATAGGAAATGGCAACTGACTCACAGATTCACTAGACCAGCTCCATTATGAAAATATTTTGACAATTACTCCCTTTCACTATTGATGGAATGAATATATAACTGGAGGTTAGTGCACACTTGGAGTATCAAATGTTTGTAGACTTGTCTTGATTATTTATTATTTTATTGAGTTAGTTCTTCCAAGGAGGGGGAAGACAATTGTAATTGCTAATTGAATATTGGTTAAGAAATGATAATTTGTCCTACAACTATTAACTTTTTAAATTTGATGTCTTTGTCACACACACACACACACACAAATCCACCATTCTCAATGGGGTGATCAGGATACTAAGAGTTTAATGAGATCAGACATCCAGGTTTGGGGCCACTGAGAATAAAATAAGACACTCTGGCTTCTTATAGCACAGAGCACAGTATCACAGGCAGTTATCAGAGGAATTAAGATATCATAAGCTATGGAGATAGTACAGTGACAAACTTCTTTAACTAAGAAATGCACACAAGGGGCTGGGGATGTGGCTCGAGCGGTAGCGCGCTCGCCTTGTATGCGTGCGACCCGGGTTCGATCCTCAGCACCACATACCAACAAAGATGTTGTGTCCGCCGAGAACTAAAAAATAAATATTAAAAATTCTCTCTCTCTCTCTCTCTCCTCTCTCACTCTCTTTAAAAAAAAAAAAAAAAAAAAAAAAAAAGAAATGCACACAAGCCAAGAGAACACAACATCCCCAGAAAAGGTTTGAAATATCCCTGGAATCTCTAGCTTCACTGAAAGGTGAATGTATGAAACCAGTTCATAAAGAATGGAAGAGATAAATGAATTTTAAAATGCCAAAATATTAATGAAAGAACACTAGGCATACAAAGAAATAGGAAATGTAGTTCTATTAAAGAAAGAAAATAAATGCCCTCAAACCAACACTGAAGAAATGGAAATCATATAATTATAAAACAAATAATTCAAAATAGCTACCTTAAAGATCCCCATAAGCTTAAAAAGAATGCAAATATTCAACTAAATAAAATTACAAAAATAATGGATGAATAAAATGAGATTATGAACAGAAAGAATATATAAAAAATGAAGCAGAAACTATGGAAATGAAAAGAGTAGAATAACTGAAATGAAAAACTCACACAAAAAGGGTATATTAGCACAGAAATAGAAGAAATAATCAGCAAACTTGAAACAAATCATTTGAAATTATCAAGTCATAGAAGAAAAACAGAATGAAGAGAAGTGAATAAAGCCTGAGGGATTTTTCTTCTTTCTTGTTTTCTTTTCTTTTTTCTTTTTGGTACCAGGAATTGAACTCAGGGCCACTCGACCTCTGAGACACATTCTCAGCCCTATTTTGTATTTTATTTAGAGACAGGGTCTCACTGAGTTGCTTAGTGCTTGTTTTTGCTGAGGCTGGCTTTGAACTCGTGATCCTTCTGCCTCAGCCTCCTGATACAGGTGTGCACCACCATGCCTGGCTTTGAGGGATTTTTGCAATATCATCATTTGGACCAATTTAAGCATTATAGGAGGACTAGAGGGAGAAGACAGAAAAAGAAGCACAGAGCCTACTTGAAGAAATCATAGCTAAAAACTTCCCAATCTTGAGGTAATAAAGAGGCATACAAAAATCAAGAAACTCAATGAACTTCAAGTAGACTAAGTCTAAAGAGATGAACACAAAGACACGTTATTATTATTATCAAACTTTCAAAAGTAAATATTGAAAGCAACAATAGGAAAAGTAACTCATTACATATAAGAGAGATCATATAAGAATATTGGTGAATTTCTCAGCAGAAATTTTGCAGGTCAGAAAAAATATGAGTAATATATTCAAAGTGTTTTTTTAAAACAAGAATACTATACTTGGCAAACTCATCCTTCAAAAAATATGCGTGATGTAAGACTTCCACAGATAAACAAAAACCGATGGAGTTTATAGCCACTAGACCTTTCACTACATTTGAAATGAAAAGATGCTAGGTAGCAATATAAAAGCATATGAAAATATAAATGTATTTGGAAAGAGCAAATATGTAGACAAATATGTATTATGTATTGTAAAGTTGGGGGTTTAAGTTACTCTTAATTATGTAAGAATTCAAAGGACAAAGACATCAAAATAAGTATATATCTATGCTAATGGATACACAACATAAAATATATAATTTGGGATATTTATAACATAAAATAGGGAGGAGATCAGAGATGAAAGAGTAGAGTTGGTAATAACTTTAATATATTTTATTATTAATTTTTAAATTTTTATTAATTAATTATTTTATTTTAATTAGGTATATATGATAGCAAACTGCATTTTGATTCATTGTACACAATTACAGCACAACTTTTCATTTCTCTGGTTTTACACGATGTAGCGTTGCATCATATGTGCAGTCATACATGTACCTAGGGTACTGATGTCTATCTTTCCTGTCCCCATGCACCTTCCCCACCCTTGCCTCCCCTTTGACCAACCAAAGTTTCTTAATTTTTCCCATGCCCTCCCTTTATGGATCACCATCCACTAATAAGAAAGTACATTTGGTCTTTGGTTTTTTGGGATTGGCTTACTTCACTTAGTATGATATTCTCCAACTCCATCCATTTACCTGCAAATGCCATAATTTTATTCTCTTTTAATGCTGAGTAATATTCCATTGTGTATATATACTACATATCCATTCATCTATTGAAGGGCATCAAGTTTGGTTCCACAGTTTGCCTTTTGTTAATTGTGCTGCTCTGAACATTGATGTGGCTGCGTTACTATAGTATGCTAATTTTAGGTCCTTTGAGTATAGACTAAGGAGTGGGATAGCTGGTCAAGTGGTTCCATTCCAAGTTTTCTAAGGAATCTCCATACTGCTTTCCAGATTGGTTGTACCAATTTTCAGTCCCACTAGCAGTGTACAAGTGTGCCTTTCCCCCACATCTTCACCAACATTTATTGTTGTCTGTCATATTAATAACTGCCATTCTGACAGATGAAATCTTAGAGTTGTTTTGATTTGCATTTTTCTAATTGCTAGAGATGTTGAACATTTTTTTCATATATTTGTTGACCAAATGTATATCTTCTTTGATAAGTGTCTGTCAGGTCCTTAGCCCATTTATTGATTAGCTTGTTTGTTTTATTGGTGTTAAGGTTTTTTAGTTCTTTATATATCCTGGAGATTAATGCTCTATCTGACATGCATGTGGTAAAAATTTATTCCCAAAATGTAGTCTCTCTGTTCATTTCATTGATTGTTTCCTTTGCTGAGAAGAAGCTTCTTTTAGTCCATCCCATTTATTAATTCTTGATTTTATTTCTTGTGCTTCAGGAGTCTTTTTAAGGAAGTTGGGGCTTAATCTGACATGATGAAAATTTGGGCCTACTTTTTCCTCTATTAGGCACAGGGTCTCTCATCTAATTCTTAGGTCCTTGTAACCACTTTGAGTTTTGTGCACGGTAAGAGAGGTTTATTTTCATTTTGCTGTATATGTAGTTCGAGTTCTCCCAGCACCATTTGTTGAAGAGGCTATCTTTTCTCCATTTTTTTTTTGTACTGGGAATTGAACTCAGAGGCCCTTAACCAATGAACCATATCCCCAGTACTATTTTGTATTTTATTTAGAGACAGGGTCTCACTAATTTGTTAGTGGCTGGCGTTGAACTTGCGATGCTTCTGTCTCAGCCTCCTGAACTGCTGGGATTACAGGTGTGTGCCTGACTCTCCAATGTATGTTTTGGGCCCCTTTGTCTAGTATAAGATAACTGTATTTATATGGGTTTGTCTTTGTGTCTTCTATTCTGTACCACTTTTCTATATGTCTCTGTTGGTGCCAATATCATGCCATTTTTGTTACTATAGCTTTGTAGTATAGTTTAAGGTCTGGTATCATGATGCCTCCTGCTTCACTCTTCTTGCTAATGATTGCTTTGGCTATTCTGGGTCTCTTATTTTTCCAAATGAATTTGATGTGTATTTTATTATTTTATGGTAACTACAAAGAAAACACATCTCATTTCCTTTTCTGTATAAGCAATTGATATTTTCCCTCTGGTAAAGAGGAGATAGATATAATACTGTAGAGGTAAAAAACATATATAATTTGAATTGAAACCAACTTTCCTTCAATTGCATCCTAAAACTCTTCTGTCACTCCTCCACACTTTGTTCATGATGTCACAATTTTCATGTTTATATATTATTTACCTACTCACAGAGTTGTTATCCTCACATATATCTTTCACATTCTGTAGAATATCAAAAGTGAGGTTACAAATCAAATCTACAACAATACTGGTTTTTAAATGACCATTTATTTATCTTCACAAGAGATCGTTATATATTCATCAACTTTAAGTTACTATCTAACATGCTTCCTTTTTTAAAATATTTATATTTTAGGTATAGATGGACACAACACAATGACTTTATTTTTATGTGGTGCTGAGGATTGAACCCGGGTCCCGCCCATGCTAGGCTAGCGCTCTACCTCTGAGCCATGATCCCAGCCCCTAACATGCTTCCTTTTTCACTTGAAGGATTCCCTTTGACATTTCTTGTAGGGCATGTTTAGTGGTAATGAATTCCCTCAGCTTTTGTTTGTCTAAAAATGTCTTATTTTTGAAAGATGGATTTCTTGAATATAAAATTCTCAATCAGTAGTCTTATTTTTTAATTTAGAACCTTAAATATGTATTTCCACTGCTTCCTTATCTCCAAGGTTTCAACTGAGCAATTGTATGGTAATCCTATTGAGACTTCCTTATAACTTGAGTCTGTTGCTGCCTTTAAGATAACTTCTTTATCTTTGGATTCTTACAGATTGATTATAATGTGGCTAAGTATTGATTTCTTTGGATTTCTCATACTTGGAGCTTTTTATTTTGGACTTTTAAATTTGTATCTTTTCACAAATTTCAGATGTCTTTGGCCATAGTTCTTCATATAATATTTCATCTACCTTTTTGATAAATTCTTCTGAGACTTTTATATGCATATATTTTTCCACTTGATGAAGCCCCAGAAGTCTCTTAAGCATTATTAACGTGCCTTCATATTATTTTCTTTCTTCTACTCACACTAGATAATGTCAATTATCTTTTCTTCAAATTCACTAGTTTTTTTTTCCTCAAATATGCTATTGAACTCTAGTGAATTTTTCAATTCATTATTTTACTTTATAGATACAGACTTTCTATTTGGTTCCTTTTCTATAATGTCTAACCCTTTGTCCATAGTCTCACTTTGCTCATATTTTTTTTTCTGAATTCCTATTCTTCTTCCTGTTTTCCTTTAGCTCTTTAAGCATATTTAAGACAGTTGTTTTACAGTTTTTGTCTAGAAGACTGTGTCTATGCTTCCCATTGGATGGTTTCCAGAAACTGACTTTCTTTTTCCTTTGAGTTGATCATGTTTTACTGTTTCTTTGTATACCTATGATTTTTTAAGTTGAAAAGTTGGCTTTCATGAAAGCATCCATCTTCCTGGTCTTTGTAGTTTGGCTCTGTGTCAAAACAATTCTTCATCAATTAGCTGACTATGGTCTGAACCAAAGGATAAACCTGAGGTGAAAGCTTATGACCATCTCTTATCCATTCTTTGTGTGCATTTTATTTGGTTTATGTATAGCTTTCTTAATCTCCCCTATACATGAAACTGAGTTCCAACTCAGTTTCTCCTGAGATCCCTAGATGTTCTATTGTATGCCTTTATCCTTATATGTTCTAGTGTATGTCTCTACCCATAATTTCTTATTTAGATATCTATGGCTCCATAGTCCTCCTAAATCTCTCATGACTATTTTCCTCTGCTTTTCCCTGCCTCAGATACAAGATAAGTCAGTCAGCAACTAGTCTGCCAGGAAGCTCCTAGACCAGTTAGACATTGCACATAAGACTGGTCTGCAAATAAGATATTCTGGGTGTTTGCTTGTTTGTTTGTTTGTTTGTTTTTGAGTGAAGAAGTGGTATAGGTAACTGGGATATTGTCTCCTTTAGACCACAACCATAGTATATCAGCAATGACTTGAGACATAAATGAACAAAAATCTCATGAAATTTCTTACCATTTCCTTCCTTCCTTCCTTCTTTCCTTCCTTCCTTCCTTCCTTCCTTCCTTCCTTCCTTCCTCCCTCTCCCTCCCTTCCTTCTTTTCTTCCTTCCTTCCTTCCTTCCTTTCCCAGGGGTTGAACCCAGGGGCACTAAGCCATATCCCCAGCCCTTGTTATAGCTTCATTTAAGACAGGGTCTCACTAAGTTGCTTAGGGCCTCACTAAATTGCTGAAGCTGGCTTTGAACTTGAAATCCTCCTGCCTCAGGCTCCCAAGCCACTATTTTTAAAGGAGGACTTTCTGATTGGACATTTACTTGGTTGCTTTCCACAGACTTTTGGCTGTTTTTCAGAGTTCCTATAACATTTTTTCAGCTAGTTTCTTTTTTGTGTATGTTATATGTTGATATTGATGTTTCCATTGGATTACAAGGGCTTGGAGCTTCCTAATCCAATATTTTTTTCTGATATGTGCTTTATAGAATCTTGAATTCAAAAGGGTGGTGGGTAAGTAGACCATTTGAAGCATTGATGAATAAAAATTTAACAGTTTTTATTTTAGGTCAACTTCCATTTCATTCTGTATACCACCTTTCCAAAATCTCAAAAGAAACATTAAGCTGTGGTATAAAGTTTGCTAGCAATTCTACAGAGAGCATTTGAGTTGTATCAACAGCCATAGGCCATAGCCTGCATCTGTGTCCAAGAAAAATCATATCCTTAGTATACAAAGCTGTTAGGGGTAGATTAACCTTTTCAAATTCGTGTGTTGAAATCTATCCCCATTTTCTAAGAAAGTGACTATATTTGGAGATGGTGTCTTTAAAGAGGCAATTAAGATAAAAGGAGGCAATTGGGATGTCCCTAATTTAATGTGACTGGTGCCCTTAATAGATGACATGTTTGTACACATGGAGAAAACCATGTGAAGACACAGTGAAAAGGCAGCCATCTACAAAGCAAAGAGAAAGCTCTCAGAAGAAACCAAACCTGGCTGAACATGATGGTGCATGCCTATAAGCTCAATGTCTTGGGAGGCTTATATATGAGGATTGCAAGTTTGAGGCCAGCCTTAGCAACTTAGCAAGACCCTAAGCAACTTAGTGAGACTGTCTCAAAATTAAAAAAAAAAAAAAAAAAAAAGGTTGGGGATGTAACTCCTTGGTTAAGTGTTCCTGGGTTCAATCCCCAGTACAAAAAAAAAAAAAAAAAAAAGAGCTGATACTTTGATCTTTTCGTTGTTGTTGTTGTAGATGAACACAATACCTTTATTTTATTTATTCTTTCATGTGGTGCTAGGGATTGAACTCAGTGCCTCACGCATGGTAGGCAAGCACTCTACCATTGAGCCACAAACCTGGCCCTATTACGCTGATCTATCCTTCAAAGCTACAAAGACAGAAATGTCTATTGTTTAAGCCACCCTAGTTTATGGTATTTTATTATGTTAGTCCTAGCAAAATTATACAAAATATATCAGTTTCAAAATTAAATAAGTCAAAAAAATGAATAGGCTTTGCCCTTTAAAAAAAATCCAACAAATATTTAGTGCCTGTACTTTAAAATCACCTTTACAAACACCTATCCAATGGTTACATATTGGAGATGGGTACCTGATATGCTTTTTTATAAATTCCTTTCTCATGTTTTAACAGTATCTGCTTATCAAGTAAGCGAAAACAAGGAGTGCTTTATTTTGCACTTTCCTAAATTCTATTTGTGTTCAAGCATTGTTGGCTGAAAGACCCACATATGCATAAATAGCAGCTTGTGGGTTGTCAAGTATTTTAAACAGCATTTTTCATATTTCAGAGGATTACTGTTGAGCCATTCTTATAAACCATCAGGGACAGCTACATGACTCATTAAAAATGGAAAGATGTAGCAATTCATAATCAATTTCTTCTAATTCTTTCCAGCTAGGTGCTCTATTTTTTTTCAATAGAAGAAATTCTTTTTTTTTTTTTACTAGAATAACCCACAGCACGACCTGTATTTGAAAAGAAAATTTAAATTCTCACCAGCATCTTTCTGCCCCACAGCAGTGAGGAGAGCATTTTTAAATGAAAATGCCTCTAGTAATGAGCAATCTGTTTATAAGGTGAGGTGAATGAAGATAATAGAACTGAGCAGAAATTCTCAATACAAGAGTAGTCAAAAGGATTAATCTTAGCTATTCCCAGGATCCACGTGGGAGGGGTATTTCACCTACTAATTACAAAACATTGAACAAAGTCATTATTTCTATCAGAAACTTGGCATTCTTGTTTGTACAAGAAAGGCATTAACATGTAATTCTCAATAATTTTGAAAGGATTAAATAGATAATATATTAAGATTCTTAACATGTGACTATAAACTAATAAACTTTCACTTAATGATAGTTTTTGTTTCATTTTGTTTTTATCCACGACCTGTTGGGAAGAATACTAGGGAAGGATCTTTCCACTCCTTCATTCCACCAGTAAAGCTCCTTCTAGTTATAGCCACTGATGTTTTCTATTATGGTAAATGAGGATGTAGATTGGATGACTTGATATCTAGCTAATAAAAGGATTTATTTATCTATTTATCTGGGCAGGCTCATTATCAATGGGGTCATTGTACATTGTAGTTTTCCTAGAATACCCCTGGTATATGCCCCCTTTTCACTTTCAAAAGAATTGTGGTTTGAGTGATCAATTATATAGTTTCCCTGACTATTGCCTAAAGCAAAAGAAAGAAATTCCTGTAGGAATTTATAAATAGGTAATATTGATTGAGATAAGATCAGGAGCATCAAATGTTCTCTGAAACTAGTAGTCTGGAGATGGTAATTAGAGTACTAGGAAAACATAGGGAATATGAAAGCATCAAATGTTTGAGAAGCAAGTAGGACACAAACAGTAATAATCAAAAGAATTTATGGGACAATGATCAATAATATATTACCATTTTGAGTAAGATAAAACAATCAGCCCTTTGCTTATAGCAGGGGTCAGCAAACTACAGCCCATGGGACAAATCTGACTCTCTTTATTTATTTATTTATTATATTTATTTTTTTAGTTTTCGGCAGACACAACATCTTTGTTTGTATGTGGTGCTGAGGATTGAACCTGGACCGCACGCATGCCAGGCGAGCGCGCCACTGCTTGAGCCACATCCCCAGCCCGACTCTCTTTATTAAATAACATTTTATCGGAACAAAGATACTCACTCATTTATTTATAACACAATACTACTTTCATACAACAATGGAAGAACTGAATAGCTATGATGGGGTAAAGATAAAAATATTTACAATCTGGCCCTCTACAGAAAAAAAATTTGATGACCTCTACCTTAAAGGCAACTGTAGACACTTAAAAACAGTAATAAATTTGTAATTCAATAAACTTAAGTCAGTATTAGGATCAGTAACTGAGAGAATCTCAGCCACATCAAAAAGATATCTACTCATAGGCTATATCCATGGTTTTAGGAACATACATACATCAATTTACTGTCTTATGCTCTTTCATCACTAAAAAGCATGAAAAAGGCAATGAATGATTCAATGAATGGTTCTGGCAGGGAGGAAAGACTAGTAATACAAATTTAAAAGTAAGGCATATTTGGCTCCAGGGAGAATGTATGAAACTATAGGGATTATGACACTTTGAAATGCTTTTTCATCATTTCACAGATAATTCTTAAGCATTCTTTATTTTTTTAAAAAAATACAATTCACAAAATATCAGAAAGAGTAAATAACATGTCCTCTATATGGTAGCAAGTTCACAGCTCTCAGTATTTCTTTTCGATGCAATGAAAATTGCTGAAGTAAATGGTTATCTGGTTTATATTTTAAAAATATGCCTTAGATTGCTGTTGACATTAGAATGTAGTGGGGCAAGAATGGAAACAGTATCACAGAGATTACTGCATTTTCTTGGGTGGAAGAGAATGGTATCTTAGAATAAGGTGTAGAAAAAGAAATGGGTATTTCCAGGTTGTATTTTAAAAGTACTATTGACATAATTTTTACCAATTTTTAAAAAATATTTTTTAAATTTGGCCACTAATTTTTCTTAACTGCATTTATGATTATATGTTGCTATCACTTGTGGATAACTGGAGTGGAAACAGTTTTTTCCTCTCCAAAAACAAAATAGAAGGAAAGATAATTTCTAAAAATTAGAAAGGTAGGGATGGGTGAGGTGGGTTTAGAAAGAAGTAGTAATTCAAGATAGTTGAAGTGTTGACTTCCAAGTTAAGTATGGAGACCACAAATTTTTTAAAAAAAAAAAAACATTGTTTTGCTTTATTTTAAAGAATGTTATTTTATTTTGTTAATGTGGTACTCAGGATCGAATCCAGTGCCTCACACATGCTAGGCAAGCATTCTACCTCTGAGCCACAACCTCAGCCTGCAAGATCACAGATTTGAAATGATACAAGTCTGTGCTGTTGTGGAGAGTAACTAAAGTTAGAGTTTCATAGTTCAATTAAGGGTCAGACTAGAGTTTTAAATATATTCTACATGGGCACTGATAATATCCAGAAATATTTGGAGACCAAGGTAAAGAGGATCAATATTCACTCTTCAAGATGGAGCCTAGGTAGCTTATCTGTCCATGAGCTTGCTCTAGCTTGCTTCTACCTAAAACATACAGTCCCTGCTTCAGTAGCCCATAATGCACTATCCATATTGCCACATTTGTACTTAACATACTGTGTTGCAATTTTCTACTTTTATGTCTGCTCCACCAGAGCATAAGCAAGTTGAGGTCAGGAACCATTTTCAACTCAGTATTTTATTGATGGTGACTTGATAGCAAGCAATTAACACATATGTGTATAAGGAAACAAAAGATCAATATTCTATCTTGTTAAGTAAATATGTCAACATAGAAATGTGTCGAAAATAACACCATCCAAGTATAAGTTCACAATTATTCAAAGGGAAATATACCCTACTATATGATTATTTTCAAAAGATTAGATGAAACTATTTCTGGCATAGCGTAGGGCCCAAATAGTCCTACTGCTGACATAGGTTAATTGCACAATTATTAGGCAATAGTGCTTGGCAATTAGTGTGGAGCATGGAGAGTCTAATTTGCCAATAGAGTCATATAATAGCAGCCTGTCATGGGATTTCTGAAGACATGACAGGACTTTCAATAAAGTTCAGAGGTTAAGTGCTCTTTCTTTTTCCCCAGTTTACTTTTCAATAATTCTCCTGTATTCAACTAATATAGAAACTGAGGATGGAATTGACCTGATTGTGTTATAGAGTCATCAAGGACTGACATTTTTCAGAGTTAAATTGTAAAAGCCCCAAAGACCTAATGATTTAGCAATATCATTCTTATGTACTCTGTGAGTATTTGTTAAATAAATATGTTCCAAAAAACAAAACAAAACAAAAAACTTTTTGTATGGAAATGTGTGTGTGTGTGTGTGTGTGTGTGTGTGTGTGTGCGCCCATGCACATAGTATTGGGAATTGAAACCAGGTTCTTATCACTGGCCTGGGATTATAGGTATGTGCTGCTCTGCCCAACTAAATTAATCTTTTCCTATCCATCAACATTGTTTCTTGAAGATAAGGCAGGTTTATTCTCAAAATAACTAGACATTTGAAAACAATTCATACCTCCTCTATACAATCCTGTTTCTTGATTTCCAGAAACACATCAATTTCAAGAGCCAGTATTTTGAAATAATTTTCATGATGTATCTACATATAAGATATATGCATATATTTAGCACATTTTTTAAACAATATAGTTAAATTTTAAGACAGAATTTATGAGTTTGCCATGGATTATGAATGCAATTACTTTTCTTTAACAATTACTGTTATGGTGGCACACACCAATTCAGAAGCAGGTGAATCACAAGTTCGAGACCAACCTGGGCAACTTAGAAAAACTGTCTTTAAACAACAACAACAAAAAAACTTTTTAAAAAGGGCTAAAGATGTAGCTCAGTGGCAAAGCACCTCTGCATTCAGCCCCTGGTGCTGCAAAAATAAATAGATAGATAGATAGATAGATAGATAGATAGATAGATAGATAGATAAAAAGTCTATTGTCCTTCCAGTTGCTGAAAAATTTAACTTCAATAGCTACTCTGATTATGGAGTCACAATTAGGGTTATTCTGCTTATTCCATCTAGGTGAACTTCATATTAATCATATTTACATTACATTAGATGAGACTATATTTCAGCAAAAATTCTAGCAAACAAAATCAGTATATGTGGTAATAATATGATTATCTTAGGCAGACATTTTAATATTTCCGTTTGTCTAAACATTCTCATTTGCTGTCTCACATAACTAATTTTTAATTTTCTTCAGCAAAATGTAATTGACACTATATACAGACTCAGTATCTTAATTTTCATGTCTTCCTCACTATGCTCTAATTTTCCTACCTAATTATTTTAAAGATTCAATTTCCTTCAGACATAACTTGCCTATGTTGATATGTGAATACGCATCCAGTTTAACTCCACATCAAGTTCAACCACAAGAATAGGAAGTTATACTCCATTTATATATAATATGTCAAAATACAATCTACTATCATGTATATCTAAAAAGAAAAAAGATTAAATTTCTTTACTAACAGCCAAACAGATGATGGTACAATCTTTCTAAATTTAGGAGAAGTTGTGGTAGCTTAGAGTAGTTTTTTAGGAACATTCAAGAAGTGGGATTATACCTCACACACCATTCATACCCATAACTTAAGGTTGCCAAAGACAAAGATATAGTATAAACAAATATTGTATCAACGTCCACTAGGTAAATTAATTTTATTTAATTAAGCATATTTGAAAAAGAAATTGTATAAAGTTACACAATCTTATTAGCTGTCAGATTTAAAATCAATAGTTGTGTTTGCAATACCATGCCCAGTTAAAATAATTAATTGAATTTTGTGGAGCATACCAAAGTTTCCAAAATATAATCACAGTTTTGCACTCAAAGATACTAAAGCAAGAAAATTCATGGGAAAGAAAGAAAGATCTCAATGAAAAATGATGATACAAATACAGGAAAACTACATGTATAGAATTACTCAGAAATTGGTGCCGTCTAGCAAGCAGCAGAACAGCTTTAAGACTTAGCAAATAGCATTTCTGACTCCATGTTAAGCACTGATCAACCAGCCAGCTCTAGGAAGTCTTTAATGCAATCAAACAAAACAGGTTCCCAAGGCAGTCAGTTAAACTATTTTATCAGGAACATACTGTTCTTAGTCATTAAGACTCCCAGCTAGAACACGTATTTATAGTTTGGGTTACTTTCAAAAAGTTTCTTGTCTTTGGGTCAACATTACTTTAAATTTTTCAGATGCTTTTTGTGACAATTTTATTATGGCAGTTTATATTCAGCTTATGGAAAAGGCATCAAACATAATACTAATACAATCTCTTAGTGTTCTTCAAGAATAGTCTATCCTCTCCAAGATATTTTAGGTTTATCATCCCAAAGGAGACATTCCTAAATTTTTTGATACTCCAAGGCTTACTTAGGATGCTTTTTCTCATAGGAAAAATATTTCATGCAACACTTCCTTTTCAACAAGTTATTACAGACTTCTCTTACTCAATTGCCTTAAGGAGAACATAGATGTTTCTTCCTCTAAAGTAGCAATGTTTGCGATACTGAGGAGGATGTGGAAGAGATTAAAGCAAAATGGCAAAAATTTTTAAAAGAATGCTAATAGATAAATTAGCAATTTTAGAATAGGTCCCAAAGTAGTGTTTTATCTGTTCAAATATCATTTAACAAGCCATTAAAATAAATTGTATTTTAGTTCTCTGAATATACAGGGCTGTGTCCCCAAGGGAATCAATAAGCTAAATAGATGCAACTGGTGTTTTTTTTGCAATGCATAAGCTTGAGTCTGGAAGGGTAGAATTAGGCCACAGTGGAGGAGTCAGGGGATCTGTGCAGCCTACATTGGGTTTTAATAATAAACTTCCCTGGGAAAGCTGAGATAATGAGTTACAAAGCCTTGTAAAGTACAGAAAAAAAAATTACCAACATAACACAAAAGGAATTTTGAAAGCACCAGTTTAAATTGCTCATCTTTTATCCAGTTTGAAGCAGGCCTCTCCACTCTTTTACCAACTCCCCTTCTACTCTAGCATCTGTTCACTTTCCTGTCTTACCACCAATCCCAACACACAAGATACACATAGGTATACATATATATCTTCTTGTCACTTGACAATAGTTAAAAGGAAAAAGAAGGAAATTAATAAATGGATATAAGACTGCATACACAATATCATTTATCTAGATGAATCTGAAGTGTTCAGTTAATTAAACATTTCAAAATAGCTGAACATTTGGTATCACTGAGCCACAGCATTCAGAGGTTTCTGTCATATAGTAACAACCAAAATCATAGTCTTTTCCTTGAATTAATACTCAAACCAAGAATCATTTCTTCAAATGAACAATGAGTAAAGCCTCATACCCCCAAATTGGAAGGACAAAATACCTCTGGTAAACATTCTTCAATAAGCATGGGCTTACCTGGAGCATCTGAATTGGCTCTTAGATATTTTACAAGCCATTTCTATAAAATAGATCATAAGGAAAAGACAAAAATAATTTGATTATTTGTGCCCAGAATTCTGAAAACCTAATTTGAAAGGTAAAAAAATAATCTGATCCCACTGAAATTTGATTAGGCAATGTTATGACTATCAGTATTCCATTGCCTGTGTTTGCTTTCTCAGAATTTTCTGAAGATAACACAACTTGGCAGAAAGTCATGACAGAATTGGCAAATATTGGTATCATCACCCTGCTAACAGTATCATCAATTTGTCCACTGCTTAAAGATTGTAGCTTAAGGGGTTGTGGCTCAGTGGTACAGCACTTGCCTAGCATGTGTGAGGCACTGGGTTCAATCCTCAGCACCACATAAAAATAAATAAATACAATAAAGGTATTGTGTCCATCTACAATTAAAATAAATTAAAAGAAAAAAAGATTTAGCTTAAAGGGGGGATCTGAAAAATGATTTTCTAGACTTTGTTACCTGAGTTAATATCATATATTTTCAGTATTATTTTTTCCCAAATGAACACATTAGGATAAATAAAAATGTAGAGTACCTTAAGTGTTTGGGGTAAGTGATTCTAATAACATTATTTATTTTAAATTGGATGCTGGTGATAGAAATATATAAACTTTGCAAAAATCCATTAAGTTGTACACTTATGATTTGCATGTAATCATATATGGATGTGACACTTTCATGAAATGTTTAAAAATTAATTGCAGACCTTAAAAAGTGAGGCAATGTATGGTGTTTTTAGCAATTTGTGGTCAAAGAAGAAATGATTATCAATTATCATCCCACAGAGCTGCAAATATACAGCTACTTTGTGTACCTTAAGAAAGAACAGAGAATGAATTTGAAGATTATCTAGTTCTCCTTCTTCATTATATGGAATAGGTCAACTCAGGTCCAGAAATGAGAAAGAATTTGCCTAATACAGCATAATTTTTAGAAGAATCAGGTCATTTGGTTTTTTGAATTCACTGCTTGTTCTGCTACATTACATTTATTAAATGATTATCAACTTATCTTAATACAAACACTGTGTATTTGATGTAACCAAACTGATTAAAAGTTACAGTATCTATTTTAGTAATAAGCCAGTAGAAAATCCTTAGCAAACCTATACGAAAACTGAAGCTCACAGAAATGAAGTAATTTGTTCAATATCAACCAGGTTAAGAAGTGTAACTGGGTGATATTCAATCCCAGGTCTTTAGGACTTCAAATCCTGAACATTTTCTTCTGCAACATACTGGCTAATAATCCTGTAATTTTGTCAATTAAAACTTGAACTATGTCCACAGAAACAGTGAAACAATTCATTAAGTTTTGAACAATTCAATTAGTTGGTTGCTGAACAGCTTTTTTTAAGCAAATGTTGGCCTGGCACTCAATACAAGAATGCTTCACCCACAAATATATTTTTCTGTCTTCCTTCATTTTCTTATACCTTTAAAAATAGTTCCATTTACATTTCAATCTGTATCTTGTTAAAAGTAATATTAAAACTTTATTCAAATTTTGATATCCATCTAGGATTCCTTCCACTGAAATTTCTATACTCATGGCAAACACTGGTAGCATTTTGTGCCTTCTATAGTGCTACAAACATACTACTGTATGTGTTTTCCTTTTATACTTTTAATTAAGTTTGACATTAAGTTTTATTAAGTGGATCAATATTTTTATCATTTGATAAGTTAGAATATCATTTTTTTACCTTTATTTTATTTATTTTTACTGTGGTGCTGAGGATCGAACCCAGGACATTACATGTGCTAGGCAAGTGCTTTACCACTGAGCCACAATCCCAGCCCAGAATATGACTTTTATATATAAAAAAGCGTGTAGTGTTAAATGGATTGTATATAGAATATGTCTTATTTTGCTCTGAGATTTCCATTGTTGCTGAATTAATATCATGTGTATGAATTAAAATGTCCAGAGTTTATTGAGCAATAGCACTATGAACACATTATCATCAATATCTACTATAGGCCTATTATGTACAAGTACAATACAAAGGATCAAACATTCATAAAGCTATATAAAACTACATCTTCCTTATTAAGTTTATCATGATTTCTTATTTATTTAAAATGGATTATCAACTGGTATGTCATAACAACTTATCCAGCTAATAGTATATTATTAAAAATAAAGGAAGACCATTTATCTCCTCACAATATGATGGCCTTAAAATTATTTAGGTTGTGTAAAAATTTCAATTTTTCTAACTAGTAGTATGTTGTGATGTATTGGATCCCTGAGAATTTTAACAATGTGAGAGCATTATAGTTATAATGAAAAATAAATTGCTTAATTATTTTTCATTTCTGATTCCTAAGACAGGGCCAACATCCATGATAGGAGGAAATAGAGCCTTCTGCAGAAAACTATTCTAATGAAATATGTGGTACAGAATGAATTAACAAATTCTTTAAAACATCATATTACTAATGGACAATTGGAATATCAATTATTATTCCCTGGAACTGTGTAGTGTTTTCATTTTTCTTCAGAACATTTTGCTGTCTAGTATTTTACCTACCACTCACAAGGCCATTGCGAGCCAAGGCAATGAAATATACAAATGATTTGGCTGAATCTAAGCAAAATTGAGGTAAGAAATCGTTTTTGTCACAACAGCAAATAGTCTTTGCTATTTGCTTTTCCTACCAAGAAATCACTGGTGTACCCACAAGAAAAGTGGGGATTTAATTTTAGACCTCCATAATTACCTTCGTAGATACACAAACTATCTACTCAATACTAAACCCAATATGATTATGAAAGGAGGTGAAATTGTGCTTTCTTTTGATATTTCTTTCACCTTAATTATATGTATTTTTTTAAAAAGAGAGAGAGAATTTTTTAATATTTATTTTTCAGTTTTCGGCGGACACAACATCTTTATTTTATTTTTATGTGGTGCTGAGGATCGAACCCAGCACCCTATGCATGCCAGGCGAGTGTGTTACCACTTGAGCCACATCCCCAGCCCTTAATTATATTTTTTCAATTCATAATCTAACCAGGAAATACAGCATAATTTGCTAGTCATCTTTCCCATGGAAAATACCTAAGAGATTTTTAAGAACTCAGTAGGAAAGTTTATTTGATCCCTTACTTAAATGCAATATCCTAATACACATTAAAACAATATTTTGCAAAGGAAATAAGGTATCTTTAGTATTACCACAGTAAATCAGCAACATTGCAAATTGAACCGCCACATTAAGGATCTTTTTCAATGGAATTGTGTGCAGCTGAAAAGTACTAAAGGGCCTAAGGCTGAAAAAGCACAATGACGAAGTTCCAGTCCAGGAATCAAGAAAGTTGCTGAGTCTCTTGTCAACATCCCTTTGTAGGAATATACTATCAACATATTAAAACATTATTTTTTAAACATTAATTTAAATTACATCATTGTTAAAACATTATATTTACAAACTTTAATGTGAAATAAAATTAAATAAGTGCTATAAAAAGAATATTCTTATTTACAATATAAAATAAGTATGATATAAAACAGAATATTTATGTTTATAATATCCTAATATGTGTGGTGATTATTTTGAGGTGGTTTATAATTAACTTGGCTTATTTCATTTTAATATTATAAACTATGGCTAAAAGTAATGAACTGAACTTTCTTACCAGTGATCTATAATTCAAATTTTACATTATTTTATCATTTTAGAGTGTTATCAAGAGTCAAGACCCTATGTTTCTTGGTAGAACTCTTCTCCTTTGCCCAAAATAATATTACTTTATTTCTAATACCTTAAATAAATAGATATGTATCTTAGATATATAGAGAAACAGATGTAAACACATACATATACATATTCTAAATGTACATAAAATTACAAATAACAAAACTATTTTTTCTATACTCATTTTAAGTTCTACTATAAATCAACAGTACTCTCTTTAAAGATGTAGAGGGATTAGGTTCAGGGTCTATTTTAGTTTTTCCTTCATAATATATTATTATAATTTGATTATGTTATGCTTTGCTTATTGTTTATCATTTATTATTAAATTATTATTACCATTTTGTCTTTATTAATTGGGAAAATAATTTTAGTGATTAAATCCTTTACCTACCTCTCTTCTACTTCCAGGAAAATTAACCATTATATGGAATTATAAAATAAATTAACATTTTTCCCTTCAAACTAAATGGAGGCCTTTTTCATAATCTATTTCATTGGCTTCATAAAAAATATCAGTGTGAGTTCTTGGTGTTAGTAGCAGATTCAAGGATGTTGGGGTTTGCACTTGTAAGTGAATATGGAAGTTCCCAAATGTTGAAGATTTTTAATCCACTCTTAGCTTTTAATATCTCTTAGGAAACCTGAATCAAATTAACACTTCTTTCAAAGGTAAGAAATCTGTGCTGGAAAAAAATCATATGAAGGTGAACCTGCAACCCACGGGCGGGTCAGGTCCAGCACACAGCGGAGTCACAGAACAGCTACAGGCTCCTGCAGGGAACACAGACAGGACCCACCAGTAGGACAGGGCCGGCGCCTCGTCCCCTCCCCCAGTGTCTGCAAGGTAGGCGGGACTCTCACGATCGGCAGATTGGGCCGAACGGCCTGCTGAGGGGTGGAACCGGCCCCTCCCCCAGTGCCTGCAAGCTAGGCGAACCTGCAACCCACGGGCAGGTCAGGTCCAGCACCCAGCGGAGTCACAGAACAGCTACAGGCGCCTGCAGGGAACGCGGACAGGACCCACCAGTAGGACAGGGCAGGCACCTCGTCCCCTCCCCCAGTGTCTGCAAGGTAGGCGGGACTCTGACCATCGGCAGATCGGGCGGAATGGCCTGCTGAGGGGTGGAACCGGCCCCTCCCCCAGTGCCTGAAAGCTTGGCGAACCTGCGACCCATCGGGAGGTTAGGCCCAGCAACCTGCGGAGTGACAGAGGTGCCCCTCGAGCCTGCTGGGTAGGCGGACCTTTGACCGACCAGCAGAGCAGACCTAGGGCCTGGTAGATTGGTGTGATCCTGGTAGACGGATCACACCAATTGGAGGAGGATCACAGCCACTACCTGCCCTGCAAGGGTGATTTGTCAACTATATAAAAGCAATATAAATAAATAGAGGGAAAATTTCAAAAACACAACAGTTTCACCAAGCAGAAAGAAATGCCAGCAGTATGAAAAGACAAGGAAAGAAAGGACCACAGGCAATGCAGGTCAACTCAACATTAGAAGAGGTAATAGGTGCAACAGATGGAATGTCAGATAGAGAGGTCAGGATATACATGCTTCAGATGATCTGGAGTCTCAAGGAAGACATGAGACAGCAAAATCAGACAATGAAAGATCACATTGACAAACAAATCCAGGAAGTAAAAGATCAATTTCACAGGGAGATAGAGGTAATAAAAAACAAACAAATAGAAATCCTAGAAATGCAGGAAACAATAAACCAACTTAAAAACTCAATTGAGAATACTACCAGCAGAGTAGATCACTTAGAAGAGAGAACATCAGACAATGAAGACAGAGTATTTCAACTGGAAAAGAACATAGACAGCTCAGCAAGTCTGCTAAGAAACCATGAGCAGAACATCCAAGAATTATGGGACAACATCAAAAGACCAAATTTAAGAGTCATTGGGATACAGGAAGGCACAGAGCTCCATACCAAAGGAATAAACAGTCTATTCAGTGAAATAATATGAGAAAACTTCCCAGACTTGAAGAATGAGACAGAATCCCAAATCCTAGAAGCCTATAGGACGCCGAATGTGCAAAATCATAAGAGATCCACACCTAGACACATTATAATGAAGATGTCCAACATACAGAATAAGGAGAGAATTTTAAAAGCTGCAAGAGAAAGAAAGCAGATTACATTTAGGGGTAAACCAATCAGGATAACAGCTGATCTCTCAGCACAGACTCTGAAAGCTAGAAGATCCTGGAATAACATATTTCAAACACTGAAAGAAAATGGGTTCCAACCAAGAATCGTGTATCCAGCGAAATTAAGCTTCAGGATAGAAGATGAAATTAAAACCTTCCACGATAAACAAAAGTTAAAAGAATTCGCAGCTAGAAAACCATCTCTTCAAAAAATCCTTGGCAAAACATTACAGGAAGAGGAAATGGAAAATAACATTGAAAATCAACAATGGGAGGTAGGACAGTAAAGGGGGGAAAGTAGTCAAAGAGGATAACAAATCAGGTTTAGTAACATCAATAAACAAATATGGCTAGAAGAACAAACCATATCTCAATAATAACCCTAAATGTTAATGGCTTAAACTCACCAATTAAGAGACACAGGCTAGTAGAATGGATCACAAAACAAGACCCAACAATATGCTGCCTACAGGAGACACATCTGTTAGGAAAAGATATTCATAGACTGAAGGTGAAAGGTTGGGAAAAATCATACCACTGATATGGACCACGGAAACAAGCAGGAGTGTCCATACTCATATCTAATAAAATAGATTTCAAGGCAAAGTTAATCAAAAGGGATAAAGAAGGACACTTCATACTGCTCAAGGGAACCATACACCAACAAGACATAACAATCATAAATATATATGCCCCAAATAATGGTGCAGCTGTGTTCATCAAGCAAACTCTTCTCAAGTTCAAGAGTCTAATAGACCACCATACAATAATCATGGGAGACTTCAACACACCTCTCTCACCACTGGACAGATCTACCAAACAAAAGTTAAACAAGGAAACCATAGAACTCAATAACACAATTAACAACCTAGACTTAATTGACATATATAGACTATACCACCCAACATCAAGTAGTTACACTTTTTTCTCAGCAGCACATGGAACCTTCTCAAAAATAGACCATATATTATGTCACAGGGCAACTCTTAAACAATATAAAGGGGTAGAGATAATACCATGAATCTTATCTGATCATAATGGAATGAAAGTGAAAATCAATGATAAAAGAAGGAAGGAAAAATCAAGCATCACTTGGAGAATGAACAATAGGTTGCTGAATGATCAATGGGTTTTAGAAGACATCAAGGAGGAAATTAAAAACTTCCTAGAGTTAAATGAAAACACAGACACAACATATCGGAATCTATGGGACACATTGAAAGCAGTTCTAAGAGGAAAATTCATTGCTTGGAGTTCATTCCTCAAAAAAAGAAAAAAACAACAAATAAATGATCTCATACTTCATCTCAAATTCCTAGAAAAAGAAGAGCAAAACAACAGCAAAAGAAGTAGAAGGCAAGAAATAATTAAAATCAGAGCTGAAATTAATGAAATTGAAACAAAAGAAACAATTGAAAAAATTGACAAAACTAAAAGATGGTTCTTTGAAAAAATAAATAAAATTGACAGACCCTTAGCCATGCTAATGAACAGAAGAAGAGAGAGAACCCAAATTACTAGCATACGGGATGAAAAAGGCAATATCACAACAGACACTTCAGAAATACAGAAGATAATCAGAAATTATTTTGAATCCTTATACTCCAATAAAATAGAAGATAGTGAAGGCATAGATAAATTCCTTAAGTCTTATGATCTGCCCAGATTGAGCCAGGAGGATATAGACAACCTAAACAGACCAATAACAATAGAGGAAATAGAAGAAACCATCAAAAGATTACCAACTAAGAAAAGCCCAGGACCGGATGGGTATACAGCAGAGTTTTACAAAACCTTTAAAGAGGAACTAACACCAATACTTTTCAAGCTATTTCAGGAAATCGAAAAAAGAGGGAGAACTTCCAAATTCATTCTACGAGGCCAACATCACCCTGATTCCGACAAAGACACTTCAAAGAAAGAAAACTACAGACCAATATCTATAATGAACCTTGACGCAAAAATCCTCAATAAAATTCTGGCGAATCAGATTCAAATACATATCAAAAAAATTATACACCATGATCAAGTAGGATTCATCCATGGGATGCAAGGCTGGTTCAATATACGGAAATCAATAAATGTTATTCACCACATCAATAGACTTAAAAATAAGAACCATATGATCATCTCGATAGATGCAGAAAAAGCATTTGACAAAGTACAGCATCCCTTTATGTTCAAAACTCTAGAAAAATTAGGGATAACTGGATCATACCTCAACATTGTAAAAGCAATCTATGATAAGCCACAGGCCAGCATCATTCTGAATGGAGAAAAATTGAAGGCATTCCCTCTAAGATCGGGTACAAGTCAGGGATGCCCTCTCTCACCACTTCTGTTCAACATAGTCCTCGAAACACTGGCCAGAGCAATTAGACAGACGAAAGAAATTAAAGGCATAAAAATAGGAAAAGAAGAACTTAAATTATCACTATTTGCAGATGATATGATTCTATACCTAGCAGACCCAAAAGGGTCTACAAAGAAGCTATTAGAGCTAATAAATGAATTCAGCAAAGTGGCAGGATATAAGATCAACACGCATAAATCAAAGGCATTCCTGTATATCAGCGACAAACCCTCTGAAACGGAAATGAGGACAACTACTCCATTCACAATATCCCCCCAAAAAATAAAATACTTGGGAATCAACCTAACAAAAGAGGTGAAAGATTTATACAATGAAAATTACAGAACCCTAAAGAAAGATATTGAAGAAGACCTTAGAAGATGGAAAAATATACCCTGCTCATGGACAGGCAGAACTAATATCATCAAAATGGCGATATTACCAAAAGTTCTCTATAAGTTCAATGCAATGCCAATCAAAATCCCAACAGCATTTCTTGTAGAAATAGATAAAAGAATCATGAAATTCATATGGAATAATAAAAGACCCAGAATAGCAAAAACAATACTAAGCAGGAAGTGTGAATCAGGCGGTATAGCGATACCAGACTTCAAACTATACTACAGAGCAATAGTAACAAAAACAGCATGGTACTGGTACCAAAACAGGCGGGTGGACCAATGGTACAGAATAGAGGACACAGTAACCAATCCACAAAACTACAACTATCTTATATTTGATAAAGGGGCTAAAAGCATGCAATGGAGGAAGGATAGCATCTTCAACAAATGGTGCTGGGAAAACTGGAAATCCATCTGCATCAAAATGAATCTGAATCCCTATCTCTCACCATGCACAAAAGTTAACTCAAAATGGATCAAGGAGCTTGATATTAAATCAGAGACACGGCATCTGATAGAAGAAAAAGTTGGTTATGATCTACATACTGTGGGATCAGGCTCCAAATTCCTCAATAGGACACCCATAGCGCAAGAGTTAACAACAAGAATCAACAAATGGGACTTACTCAAACTAAAAAGTTTTTTCTCAGCAAAAGAAACAATAAGAGAGATAAACAGGGAGCCTACATCCTGGGAACAAATCTTTACTCCACACACTTCAGATAGAGCCCTAATAACCAGAATATACAAAGAACTCAAAAAATTAGACAATAAGATAACAAATAACCCAATCAATAAATGGGCAAAGGACCTAAACAGACACTTCTCAGAGGAGGACATACAATCAATCAATAAGTACATGAAAAAATGTTCACCATCGCTAGCAGTCAGAGAAATGCAAATCAAAACTACCCTAAGATACCATCTCACTCCAGTAAGATTGGCAGCCATTAGGAAGTCAAACAACAATAAGTGCTGGAGAGGATGCGGGGAAAAGGGCACTCTTGTTCATTGCTGGTGGGACTGCAAACTGGTGCAGCCAATTTGGAAAGCAGTATGGAGATTTCTTGGAAAGCTGGGAATGGAACCACCATTTGACCCAGCTATCCCCCTTCTCGGTCTATTCCCTAAAGACCTAATAAGAGCATGCTACAGGGACACTGCTACATCGATGTTCAGAGCAGCACAATTCACGATAGCAAGATTGTGGAATCAGCCTAGATGCCCTTCAATAGATGAATGGATAAAAAAAATGTGGCATTTATACACAATGGAGTATTACTCTGCATTATAAAATGACAAAATCATAGAATTTGGAGGGAAATGGATGGCATTAGAGCAGATTATGCTAAGTGAAGATAGTCAATATTTAAAAAACAAATACCAAATGACTCCTTTGATATAAGGGGAGGAAACAAGGACAGGGTAGAGACGAAGAGCTTGAGAAGAAGATTTACATTAACAGGGTTGAGAGGTGGGAGGGAAAGGAAGTGAGAAGGGAAATCACATGGAAATGGAAGGCGATCCTCAGGGTTATACAAAATGACATATAAGAGGAAAGGAGGGGTAAGACAAGATAATACAAATGGAAGAAACGATTTACAGTAGAAGGGGTAGAGAGAGAAAAGGGGAGGGGAGGGGAGGGGAGGGGAGGGGAGGGGGGATAGTAGAGAGTAGGACGGACAGCAGAATACATCAGACACTAGAAAGGCAATATGTCAATCAATGGAAGGGTGACTGATGTGATACAGCAATCTGTATACGGGGTAAAATTGGGAGTTCATAACCCACTTGAATCAAACTGTGAAATATGATGTATTAAGGACTATGTAACGTTTTGAACGACCAACAATAAAAAAAAAAGAAGTTTCTAATAGAGTCTATAAAGCGGGTTGAGAAGAGCCAAGCTAAGAATTGAGAGGTGAAATAACAGGAAGAGCCGCTTTGCTGATGGTCTTACTCTTGCATACACAATGGATCTATTTTAAGACCATGAACTTCTGCTTTCCATAGTGAGAGGAGTCTAACAACCCATGAAGTGAAACCACTTCTAACCCAGAGCAATTCCTTGGACTCAAATCAGACCCTTGCTTTAAGGTAGATGCATCCTACAAAATGAGAAATAACATTATAGACGTCCCCTTGCTTCATTTCTTTTTCTCTTGGTATTTAAAAAAATTATTTATGTTAAGATTGGATTTGACTTTTCCTTTTTAATGATCTTCATATATCATGCTTGTCTTTTTTTCCCTTTATTTTGGATTTGAGGCTGAATGTTAAGATGGATAATTAAAATTGAAAAATAAAAAAAAATAAAGTAAAATAATGAACTTGTAAAAAAAAAATCATATGATTATTTTCCAAGATTTCAAACACTGTCAGTAGACTCTAAAGACTTTAATTTTGAGCCCTCTGAATTTTTACAGGTAAGGGAGAAAGCTTATTTTAAAGAACTGTAATGTATAATTATATATAATTAAACATTACATATATAATTAAACATTTTTATATAATAGGATATATATCAGAAATAAAAAATTGTTTATTTTGCTAAGTTATAAAAGGCAGTCAGGAAGTATCAGGTGCTTAAAGGGTACCATAAATTTATTATAAGGCAGGAATAAATTTATCCATATTCTGTTTCCACCATTCTTCTTAATTTACTTTTTAAAAGACAGGGTTATTCTGAGACATATTAGGGTTGCTGATAGACAATTTTAAGATATAATATCAAGGTGGTTAAATATATGCAAATTTAACTTCCAAGTGTGTAAATACAACCTGATTCCTGATTTTCAGGAAATAGAAGCAAATATATTTTAATGAATCTTAACTTTCCCCATCTTAAGAAATTTAAGATTTGATAACTTTCCTTCACTACATAAAAATTGATTGATTTTTTAATAACCAAATCCATTACTCAACAATATGTATACTTACAGAAGAAATAAAATGTAGGTACTGATATCTGTTTTTTTAAAACCAACTTTTGTTCTTAATATAGCCTGTACAATATAAACACTAGATATATTAATTTTATAGCAAGCTTATGTTGCTTATAGGTATTTTTACACCAAACACTGACAAAAATGAGAATCAAAACAGAACATGCAACAAAAATAATTGGAGACTTCAATATCCCACTTTCAATAACAGAAAACTAGGCAGGCATTAATTAGAGAATAGAAGACTTGAAAAACCTTATAAGCCAAGAGATCTTACAGACATCTATCCAACACTCCATCTAACAACAGAATATATACTTTTTCCAAGAGTATGTAGAAAATCTACAGGATATACTATATGCTAAGTCATAAAACAAACTTCAATAAACTGAAAAGAATATAAAATTATATCATGTACACTCTCCAACAAAATGGAATAAAGTTAAAATCAACCACAGTAAGAAATCTGCAAAACTCACAAATATGTGGAAATTAACAGAATGCCCCTAAATGAAGAAATTGTAAGTGAAATCATAACTTGAGAAAAATGAAAATGGAATTGCAACATAACAAAGCTAATGGAACACAGCTTAAGCAGTTCTTAGGAAAATTTTATAGCTTTAAAGATTTGTATAAAGAAAGAAGAATGAGGGGCTGGGGTTGTGGTTCAGCTATAGAGTGCTCACCTAGCACATGTGAGGCCCTGGGTTATATCCTCAGCACCACATAAAAATAAATAAAAGTATTGTGTCCAACTACAAATAAAAAATAAATATTTTAAAAAAAGAAAGAAGAATTATCTCAAATCAATAATCAAATTTCTAATATAAATAAACTGCGAAAGGAAAAAAGCAAAATAACCCTAACACAAAGAGAAATAAGAAAATAATAAATATTAAACCAAAGATAAAGAATGGAAAAACAACATACCAACAAAATTATGGAAGGAATGCAAAGAGGTTCAATATATAACTATCCATAAGTGCAATTTACGGATAAGTGCAACTTAAACCACATTATCACCAACACTTAGCATGTTGGACTTTTTTTTTTCACTATTGAGGATTGAACCTAGGGCCTTGCACATGCTAGACAAGCATTCTACCCCTGAGGTAGATCCCCAGGCCCATGTGAGACTTTTTAATATTAATCATTCTAATGGGTATGTAGTGGTACATCACAATGTTTTCATTTTATGTAACTGTGATAAATAGTGCTCTTGAGCATATTTTCATAGGTTATATCTTCTTTGTGAAGAATTTGTTCAAATCTTTTGCAGTTTTTTTGTTTTATTCTCTCTTATTATCAACTCCTTAAACTTCTCTCTGTATTCTGAGCATATGTCATTTATCTGATACATGCTTTGTAAATATTCTCTCTCTCTCTCTCTCTCTCTCTCTCTCTCTCTCTCTCTCTCTCTGGCTTATAATATAATATCCTGCCATAGTTCTGAAGGTAGATTTAGAAAGGAGACATTCTTATATTAATTAAGTTCAATTTGTTAATTTTTTATTTCATAGATCATACTTCATGTGTAATATCTGCAAAATATTTGCATAATCCAAGGACACAAAGATTTACTCCTATGATTTTTCTTTTTGTGTGATTGCAAGGAAAAAAAATATTTGTTTTTGTTTTACTTTTTAACATCTTTAGTTGCACATATTTGTATATATTGATGGAGAACATTATTGTAATTTGGTACATGTATACAACGTGTGGTGAACAGATTAGGGTAATTAACATTTTCATCTTCTCAAACATTAATTATTTCTATGTGATGGGAACTTTCAGACTCTTCCTTTGTTTTTTTGTTTTTTTGTTTGTTTGTTTGTTTGTTTTGTTTTGTTTTAATACCAGGATTGAACCCAGGGGCGCTTTACCAATGAACCACATCCTCAGCCCTTTTTTGTATTTTATTTAGAGACCAGGTCTCACTGAGTTGCTTAGGGCCTCGCTAACTTGCTGAGGCTGGCTTTGAACTCGTGATAGTCCTGCCCAAGCTGCTGAGATTACAGGCATGGGCCACCACACCTAGCCCTTTCTGGTTATTTTGAAACATATCATAGTCTCTTGTAGACTCTAGTGATGCTGCTATGCTACATATCAGCAAACCTAATTTCTCCCATCTAACAGTAATTTGGTGACACTTATCTAACCTCTCTCCATTCCCCTATCCTTTGATGGTTCCAGTAACTAATGACCACTAATCCACTCTCATCCTCTATGATATCATATATTTTAGCTTCCAGAAATTAGTGAGAAAATGTGGTATTTTTGTTTCTGTGCCTGGATTTTTTCACTTAAAATTACATCTTCCAGTTCTATCTAAATTGATGCAAATGACAGTATTTCACTATTTTTATGGATGCATAATAGTCCATCATGTTTATATATATAACATATTTTTTATCCATACATTTGTCAATAAACTCTTTTGATAATTCCATATCTTGGCTATTATGAATAGTGCTGTAATAAACACAAATATTTCTTTGATATAATAATTTAATTCCCTTTGGATCTGTACCCAGTAATGGGATTGCTGGATCAGATGGTAATTCTATTTTCAGTCTTTTTAGAGGTCTCCCTCCATTTCTTCATAGTGGCTATAGTAATTTACATTTCTACCCAAAGTGTGTGAGTTCCTCTTTCTCTGCATCCTCTACACCACTTACTATTTTTGGACTTTTTGAAAATAGCCATTCTAAATAGAGTGAGATGAAATCTCATTATGGTATTGATTTTCATTTCCCTCATTAGTTATATTGAACATTTTTTATGCACTTGCAGCAATTTGTATACCTTCTTTTGACAAATGACAATTTAGATCATTTGCCAGTTTTTAAACCAAATTATTTGGTTTTGCTATAGAGATTTTGAGTTTTGTATACACTCTGGATATTCATCCCTGTCAAATGAATGGTTTACAAGTGTTTTCCTCCATTCCGCTTGTTTTCTCTTCATTCTGTTGATTAGTTCCTTTACTGTGCTGATACTTTCTAAGTTGATATAATCTCAATTGTCTAGTTTTAATTTTGTTGCCTCTGTTTTGGGGGTCTTAATATATATATATATATATATATATATATATATATATATATATATATACATATATTTTTTCTTGCATCAATGTCCTAAAGCATTTTCCCTGTTTTTTTTTTTTTGTTGTTGTTTTTTGTTTTTTGTTTTTTAGTAGTTCCATACTTGTGGGACTTACATTTAGGTCCTTAGTCCACTTTTTAAGTTTTTTTATTTTTAATTAAAATTATACAGGGCAATAGAATGCATTTTGGCACATCATACATAAATGGAGTTTAATTTATCATTCTTCTAGTTGTACATGACACAGGATTACACCAGTTGTGTAATCATATATGTACATAGGGTAATAATGTCAGATTCATTCTACAATTATTCCTACGCCCTTACCCACTCCCCTCTCTTCACTCCACTCTGCCTAATCCAAAGTACCTCTATTCTGCCCTAGCTCCCTACCTATTGTGAATTAGCATCAGCATATTGGAGAAAACATTCAGCCTTTAGTTCTTTGTGATTGGCTTATTTCACTCAGCATATTCTCCAGCTCCATCTATTTACCACCAAATGCTATAATTTCATTCTTCTTTGTATATATACTACATTTTCTTTATCCATTCATCTGTTGAAAGGTACCTAGATTGGTTCCATAGTTTGGCTATTGTGAATTGAGCTGCTATAAACATTGACATGGCTGCATCACTGTAGTATGATGATTTTTTTAATGGACACAATATTTTTATTTATTTATTTTTATGTCGTTCCTCACATGTGAGAGACAAGTGCTCTACCATTGAGTTACTGCCCCAGACCCTAGTACGCTGATTTTTAAGTCCTTTGGGTATAAACCCAGAAGTGGGATAGCTGGTTCAAACTCTGGTTCTATTCCAAGTTTTATGAAGAATTTTCATAATGCTTTCCATAGTGGTTCCACCAATTTACAGTCCCAAGGGCAATGTATGAGTGTACCTTTTTCCCCACATCCTTGTTTGGTCCACATTGAGGTGAGTCTTTTATATGATGAGAGGTAAGTATCTAGTTCCCTCTTCTGCATGTGGATACCCATTTCTGAGCACCATTTCTTAAAAAGGCTGTCTTTTCTCCAATGTATGAATACTTGACACCCTTGTCAAAATTCAGCTGACTCTATGTATGTAGATTAATCTTATGGGTTCTGTATTCTGTACCATTGTTCTGTTTCAGTTTTTAAACCTGCGTCATGCTATTTTGTTTTACTACGATTCTATAGCATGTTTTACAGTCAGGTTTGTGATGCTTTCAGTTTTATTTTTTTCTTCTCAGGATTGCTTTGTCTATTCTGGTGTTTTGTGTTGTTTGATTGTTTGTTTCTGTGGTACCATATGAATTTTAGGATTGTTTTTTGCCTGTCTGGGAAGAATATAATTAATGTTTGGATGAGGATTGCTTTTAACCTATAGATTGCTTTGGGTGGTATGTTCCATTTAACAATGGTAATTCTTCCAATCCATGAATATTTTTGGTGTCTTTTTAAAAACATATTTTTAGTTGTCAATGGATATGATACCTTTGTTTTATTTACTTTTATGATGTGCTAAGGATCGAATCCAGTGCCTCACATGGGCGAGGCAAGTGCTCTGCCATTAAGCTATAACCCCAGGCCCTTGGTGTCTTCTTGAAATGTATATGTTTTATAGTGTTAGGATTTACATTTACATCTGTGATCCATTTTGGGTTTATTTTGGCCTATGGTTTTAGTTGCAAACTGAAGTTAATTTATTTGACCTATAGATATCAGATTGTTCCAGCTCTATTTGTTGAAAGATTACTGTTTGTTCATTAAATAGTTTTTGCACCATTGTCAAAAATCATTTTTATGGTATATGCAAGTCTACTTTGGACTTTCATTATGTTCCATTGATACATTTTTTACGATTATTTTCGTGTATGTTATTTTTAAATGGGTTGTAAAATTTACACCATAAAATTATGCTTGGATTTTGCTTAGGATTGAGTAGATCCCACATATTTGGGGAAATTTGACATTCTATCATATAGATAGACCCATTTGAATCATAAACAAGGCACATCTTTTTAAAAATATATATATATATTTTGTTGTTGTAGATGGGCCTTTATTTTATTTATTTGCATTTGGTGCTGAGAATTGAACCCAGTGCCTCACACATGCTAAGCAAGTGGTCTACCACTGAGTTACAAACCAAGCCCAAAGCACATCTTTTTTATATAATTAGGTCTTATTTAAATTTCCTTGGTAAAATTTTATATATGCCATGGTAAGTCTGCAAATCTTTGGTAAGATGTGGCCCTATTTCAGACTTTTTGATGCTATCAGAGGTGCTACTATTACTATAAATTGAATTTCTGATTGTTTATTTTTTATTGATAGTATATTAATAAAATTGAGTTTTGCAGATCAACAAAGTTTCTTTTAATTGTTTATTAAATATTTTTATCATAAAAAGTGGTCAGATTTTTGCTAAATATTTTTTTCTGCATATATAAAGATGATATGGTGCTTTATTCTTTTACACTTGTTAATGTGGTGAGAAACATTAATTGATTTTCAAATGTTAACTGCTCTTAGTATAGTTTTTATATATTGTTGGATTGGATTTGATAGAAAATTGTTTAGAATTGTTGCATGTATATTCACTAGGAATTTCTATGTGCTTCCTGGCGGGTATCACAGCAATGGTAGCCTCCCAGAATGAATTGAAATGTACTCTCTCCTCTTCAGTTTACTAAAAGTGGTGTGTAATATTAGTATTAATTCTTTCTATAGATATCAGTAGAGACATGTGCTGGGCCTGTAGCTTTCTTTGTTAGAAGGATTTCCACTAAAATTTTAATGTATTTAATGAATAAGTAAATATTGAGGTTATTTCTTTTTCTTGAGTAGACTTTAATTATATGTGTCTTTACAGAAATATGTATACTTCATTGAAGCTTTTGTATCTATTGATATAAAGTTAGCCATATTTTTCCAAATATCATTTTAATTTTTGTAAAATTTACAGTGATGTAAACTTTCATCTTCCTGATGTTTTTAAGGAATGTCTTCTGTCTCTCTCCCTCTCTCTCTCCCCCCCTCCCTCTCTCTCTCCACCCTCCCATCTCTCTCTCTCCTCCTTTTTTTCTGATCAATCTTTCTGGAGATTTCTCAATGTTACTAATTATTATCAACAATCATCTTTTCTTTATATTGGTTTTATTTATCATTTTATCTGGTTTTTATTTCTTTGATCTGCTTCAATTTTTAGTATACTTTTCTTGAAGTTTAATTTTCTTTTAGTTTTCTAATTTTGTGAAGCATATTTCATGCAGATAGCATATAATTGGCTCTGACATTTTTCCAATCTGATGGTTTCTGCCTCTTAATTGAAGGCATTTAGGTATCTACATTTAATACATTTATTATTGCGGGTATGTTTGCCTACCAATTTTCAATTGTTTTCTATTCATTGCATCTTTTTCTGTCCTTTTCCAATCCTCTTTCTTATTTTAAACTATTTTATTATTTTTATTACTCACTTTTATTATTTATTTAGTTTCTTCCTAAACATAGTTTGTTATTTTAGTCTGACTTTAGCAATTATAATAGTTGTCTTTAGCACCTCAGTCAATTTTCTTTTTCTTTCTTTTTCTTTCTTTCTTTTTTCTTTCTTTTTTTCTTTCTTTCTTTCTTTCTTTCTTTCTTTCTTTCTTTCTTTCTTTCTTTCTTTCTTTCTTTCTTTCTTTCCTTCCTTCCTTCCTTTCTTTCTTTCATACATAACAATACTGGAATGCCTTACACTCATTATTAACCATTTACAGCTCACGTAACTGTGTATATAAAGTATGTTGACGCAAAAATTATGCCATTATACATGTAGTCTTTTCTTGCATTACAATTCTTAATACACATATATACCACAGTTTTTCATATCTATGTTTGTATATAAGGTTTGTTGACACCAAATTCAATTCTTCATACATATTTTCAATGACACTATACAACCTCATATATAGTGTGAAAAACTTTAAAAAATTTATATCCAATTCTTTCTTCCTGAATCTTGTGCTATTTTGCCTCAAATTTAATAGTTATTTTGTTTAAAAAGGTTATTTTTTATAAAGGTAAGTGCAAGGGATTGAACCCAGCGTCTTTTAACCACTGAGGCACTTCCCCAGCTCTTTTTATATTTTATTTATGGAAAATGTCTCACTGAGTTGTTTAGCACCTCACTAACCTGCTGAAGCTGGATTTGAATTTATGATCCTCCTGCCTCAGCCTCCTGAGATCCTGGGATAACAGGCAGCACCATACCCAACTTATAGTTACCATTTTTTTTAAAGAGAGAGAGAGAGAGAGAGAGAGAGAATTTTAACATTTATTTTTTAGTTTTCGGTGGACACAACATCTTTGTTTGTATGTGGTGCTGAGTATCGAACCCAGCTTCACGCATGCCAGGCGAGCGTGCTACCGTTTGAGCCACATCCCCAGCCCAATAGTTATCATTTTTAATGTTCTTCATTTGTTTTTTATAGATCCAGATTTCCATTGGACATTATTTTCCTTTTGCTTCAAAGAAATTCCATTAACATTTGTTTGTGATGTTGATGACTCCTTTCAGTTTGAATACAAGAGAAAGTCTTTAAAACATTTAAATTAAAAAGCAGATTTTGCCTGGATAAAGATTTATAGATCAACATTTTTTTTTTATTTCACACCTTAAGGAGGCTGCTCCACAGTCTTTTTAGTAGAATTGTTTCCAATAGGAAATATGATGTCATCTTTATTATTATTCGTCTGTACACACATGTCATTTTCCTCTGGCTGCTTTTAAGATTTCCTCTTTATCACTGGTTTTAAACAATTTGATTATGAAGTGCCTTGGTGTAGTTGCCTTCATGTTTCTTGTTTGGAGTTCTGACATATTTGTGGGTTTATAATTTTAATAAATTTTGGAAATTTTTTGTCTATTATTTCTGTGACCATTTTTCATGTCTCCACCTCTCTTACTCTTCAAAAATTCCAATTCCATGCACAGGAAGCTGCCTAAAGTTGTATCATAGTTCATTTATGTTATATTCACTTTATTTTTATTTTTCTGCATCTTTTTTTCATGGTTTCTATTACTAGGTGCTCAAGTACACTGATATTTCCTTGTGCTCTTCTTAGCTTTGCATTAATCCTATATAGGAGAGCACGAACACAGTTCCCACTATCACAAATTATGCATTAGAGTTTCCCACATTTGAGGAAATCGCAGGGATCAGATTGTCCAGAATGCAATGAAAATGCCTTGCCTTGGGAAAACCACCTTTGTGATCATAGTATCTTCCCTGCCAGGTAAGTATTCTAGTGCATTTCTTTATCAGACATTATATTTTCCTTTATAAAGTTTGCTTTGGGATCTTTTCTATGTCTTTTATGTTGCTACTTAACTTTTTAACATATGAATACAATTATCAAAACTTTTAATTGCCTTGTCTACTGATCAATTCTCTGTCAATTGATTATTCTTTTCATGGTGGGTCTGATTTTCCTACTTCTCTTCATTACTGGTAATAATTTTGGGTGCACAATATTGTGAATTTTTTACTGTTGGATTTTGGATATATTTATATTCCTAAAAATATTCTTGAACCTTGCTCTGAAGTGAACTGAATTTGAAGTTACTTGGAAACAGTTTGGTCCTTCTACATCTTGCTTTTAACATTTCTTAGACTGGACCAGAATAGAAGTTTAGTCTATTGATAACAATTTCCCACTATGTTGAAGCAATGTGCTTCTGTGTACGCTATTCAATGCTATATGCATTATGATATTTTCCAGTCAGAATTGTGGGAACAGGTATTATTTCTGGCCCTGTGTAAATATTTAGTAATTCCTTTTTAATCATTTTATGTTGATCTCTCCCCAGTCTCATCTCTTGTCCCCACACATGCTTTATGATCAATAGTCTGCTGAATACCCAACAGGGAGTCCTCGGTAGATCATCAGGCTGGAAAAATGTGGCAGAGAAGAAATCAGAAAACTGAAGTACAACTCTACTAACCATTGCTAAACATAAGGACATGTTATGAACATGAAGAAGAATGCTAGCTATATCTAGGTGTAAATAAAAGCCCCTAGCTGACAGTCAACAAAGAAAAGAAGGACCTCAGTCCTACAACTGACAGAACTGAATTCTGCCAAAAACTTGAGTGAGCTTGGAAGCAGATTATTTCCCCAGAGCCTCTAGAAGTAAATGCAGTCCTGTCAACATCTGTTTCAGTATTGTGAAGTCCAGAGCAGAAGACCCCTGTGAAATGTACTCTACTGGACTTCTGACTTACAGAACTGAGATAACAAAATGCCTAAGTTTATGGTGATTTTGCTGTAGCAGCAGTAGAAAACTAACACCCCCAAGAGGAGTATTTTGGTATATTTGGGCTTGAGCAATTCATGTTTTTGTCTGGACTTTGCCATGATTATGGAGTAGTCTTAATTTTATTTGCATGGTTACAGAGTGATATCATCTAATGTTGATGAATATGAAATTGTGTATGTTAAATGGGAGAACACGGAGAGTTTGTTGTGAGTGCGCGGCAAACTTGTAGTCACACCAAAACAGAAGAGATAGTACCAGGTCAGCTTCTGGATATAGAAAGTTGATTTTATTGCTATTGTTTTTGCTGTTTGTTTGTGTTTCTCAGCGTTTATGTACTGAGCTGCCTGCTAATTTTATTCATCCTAACTTTAAAACACACGATTCAAATTAATGATTCAGTGAAATCACAAACCATTACATGCTATGGTTCTTTAGGTTAATTAAAACCATAAATGTTAAATCTTCCAGTATCAAGGTATGCTTTTAAGAAAGCTGGATATCATTCAAGGAATTAATGATTATTTTTCAGTGTTAAGTATGGTTAGAATATAGAGATAAGGGGAGAAATTATAGGTGCCAAAATGAATGCAATCTGGCTTTTAAAATCAATTTACTTATTTTTCACATGTAGTGAAAATTAGTCCCATTTATAACAAATAGAAGTGGATAACTGTGGGAAATATTGTTTATGTTTTAAATAGATCTTTTCATGGTCATTATAATTTTTAAGACAGGAGAAAGAAATACAGCACTGAAATATAGTCATTAAAATATGCTCCATGTAATTATTACCTCAGTTATTTATTCATTATTATACAGGGTGATATTGGTACTGTATTATACAAAATACCTATAAAGATACTAATCTCTTTTTCCTACAATATATGTGGCTCTAGAATTCATAGAATCATCATAAGAATGAAACTGTTCACTCTGATTATCAAAGGAAATTCAAATATTACAGGCACATCTTAAAATTCACTAGGATCTCCAGATTAGCCCCCAACTGAACATCATGTAATCTCTGAAAATACTATGGAATTTCTAAAATTTCATCTGGTTTAATTCATCTTTTCTATTTCTACTGATCTCTGTGAATTCAACTATGACCTCCAAAGATATTCTAATATTTGAGTGAGAGTTGACACCTTCATTCTAGATGTTTAGCTAATCTGTCCCTACTCCATTGTCTGGTTAATCGTCAGAATAAATATTGTACATGTTATGTTTTTCAGGCACAAAAAGTTATGATGAATTTATTTTGAAATAACATTTATATAATTAGTGACATATTTTATACTTAGAATAAATTACTCTAGTTTCACTGAATAGTAATAATTAAGATTTATTATTAATTTTATTTTCCATATTCCAAACTTGTTCTAATGGGAAATATAAGAAAATTAGAAACTTAGGCCAATGGGACCAAGTTAAATTAATAAAGGATTAAAATATCTGACATATTAGATATTTTCCAGGACATTTTTTCAATTGTATGCTAAATCCATTCAAGATGACAAGTAGTCTTATAGGAAGCATTCATGAGTTATTAACAGTACAGTCTTTTTCCTCATTAATACAACAATACATTCTTTTCCTCAAATGACATTATATTTAATGAACAGACAAGTAAAATTTAAAATCATTTTCCTAGCTTTCCAATGAAATTTCATTATCATTAAGTGTGTAATAAAAAGAGTATCTACTTAACTAAGTTTGTGAGTGCATTTTATGAGTATTTTGTACCAATCTCCACTTTATATCAGATATGGAAAATAACAATGAAATATTGTAATTTTTTGTACAAGGGTCCCCAAAATGAGGAAGTTAAAAATGAAGAAAAAAAAAGATGATGATTAAGATGAACTTAGGAGACTTTCACACTCCCTTAAACCCTGTGTACCTTACTTAAATGTCTAATGTGAAGATCTGCTTTCATGAGAAGAATGACCTTATCATTTATAATTTCTATAGCCAAGTTGGTAATTAAAGCTAGTTTTATTAACTGTGCATAAAGTTCATAAATTCACATACTATCTTACTCATTAAGGCTGATATAACAAAATGCCATATAGTACTTAAGTTATAAACAACAGAAACTGATTTCTTGCAGTTCTGTTAGCTAGAAAGTCCATGATCAAGGCAACAGTAGATTCAGTAATCAGTAAGGGCTTGTTTCCCAATACAAAGATAGCACCCTCTCACTGTGTCCACACATGGAGGAAATGCCAAGATAGCTCTCTAGGGTTTCTTTTGTAAAAGCACAAATAAAAGCCACCATTCATACAGATTCCACTCCTGTGAACTAATCACCTCTTAATGGCTCCATCTTCAAGTTATCAGCACCTTGGGAATTAGGATTTCAACATATGAATTGGGGCAGGGCACAAACTTGCTATGTCCATAGCACATACTGAATGAAGGATTAAATTTTCCTTTCCCTCTTTACTAACATCTTTTTTTTAAATAATCTGAGATGTCTCCTAATATGACCATTTTTTAAAATATTATTTTTTAGTTATAAGTGTGCACAATGTCTTTATTTTACTTTATGTGTGGTGCTTAGGATTGAACCCAGTGTCTCACACATGCTAGGCAAGCGCTCTACCTCTGAGCCACAACTCCAGCCCCTAATATGATCATTTTGTCCTTGAAACTTTCCCTCCTCACTTTCTTCTTTCTACTTTCAGTCTAATGGACAAGTAAAGGCACATGAAACACTTAGAGATGGTTGAACAAATTCATATCCAATAGTCATTTACAGAGAACAAGCTTTACTGCGAATTTCAATAAAAAATGTACAAAATGTTCTAATTTTAGTATCTACTTAGTCAGATACTGGCAAGGTCTTTAACATATAGAGACTAGGTATTGCAAAATTGGGGCTCATTTGTCCATTATATGCACTATATTCTCAGCAAAACAATATGACCAAAAAATACATAAAACTGATGTTTGAAAATGTCCATATGAACACACTAACATATTTTGCAATTGTTTCCTTCCCACCTCCTCCATATCACTAAACAAGTACAGACGGTATTATACTTCTCACAGAGGTGGTTTAATAGTTCCATTCCCAAAAGACTATTTCATATGAATTTTAGTAAAAAAAAATATTTACAAAGTGACATTTTAGTACTTTTTCATTGGGCACTTCTAAACATGTAGACAGACTAGAATTTTCAAAGAAGGGCTCTATTTGTCCACTATGTACATGACAGTCTGGAATAAACTGCACACATGAAACAATAGTTCTAATTTGAAAATGTCTTCAAAATATGAGCTTATAGCCCTTCACCAACCCAGTGGACTGTAATGCTCAAATTTTCATAAGACAATCCTTCCTAGGAATTTCAACAGAAAATATACAAAACCTCTTTACTAATCTTACTTTTGTCCTACACTGACAACCTCTTTAACACCTAGATTAGGACTCATTTGTCTTTTATATATACTGTATACACAGCAAGGTAAAACAAAACACATAGAAATAAGATACAACTCTTAGCTCATGGTAAGCACACTGGTACAGTGCTCCCAAGGACCAGCACACAACTCTGTAATATTCAACGAGGGATTTGGCTATCCACTCCCCAAACATTTCATAAGAATTTTTTTATTATTGTACAAAACATTACAATGCTCTTGACATATCATATTTCATACATTTGATTCAAGTGGGTTATGAACTCCCATTTTTACCACATGTACAGATTGCAGAATCACATTGGTTACACATCCACGTTTATACATACTGCCATACTAGTGTCTGTTGTATTTTTCTGCCTTTCCTATCCCCTACTATCCCCCTCCCCTCCCCTCCCTTCTTCTCTCTCTACCCCCTCTACTGTAATTCATTTCTCTCTCTTGCTTTTTTCCCCCTTTCCCCTCACCTCCTCTTATATGTAATTTTGTATAACAATGAGGGTCTCCTTCCATTTCCATTCAATTCCCCTTCTCTCTCCCTTTCCCTCCCACCTCTCTTCCCTGTTTAATAGTAATCTTCTTCTCATGCTCTTCCTCCCTGCTCTGTTGTGAGTTGCCCTCCTTATATCAAAGAAGATATTCGGCATTTGTTTTTAAGGGATTGGCTAGCTTCACTTAGCATAATCTGCTCTAATGCCATCCATTTCCCTGCAAATGCCATGATTTTGTCATTTTTTAGTGCTGCGTAATACTCCATTGTGTATAAATGCCACATTTTTTATTCATTCATCTATTGAAGGGCATCTAGGTTGGTTCTACAGTCTAGCTACTGTGAATTGTGCTGCTATGAACATCGATGTAGCTGTATCTCTACGCTCTTTTTAGGTCTTTGGGGAATAGTCTGAGAAGGGGAATAGCTGGGTTGAATGGTGGTTCCATTCCCAACTTTCCCAGGAATCTCCATACTGCTTTCCATATTGGCTGCACCAATTTGTAGTCCCACCAGCAATGTACAAGTGTACCCTTTTCCCCACATCCTTGCCAGCACTTGTTGTTGTTTGACTTCCTAATGGCTGCCAATCTTACTAGAGTGGGATCGTATCTTAGGGTGATTTTGATTTGCATTTCTCTGACTGCTAGAGATGGTGAGCATTTTTTCATGTATTTGTTGATTGATTGTATGTCCTCCTCTGAGAAGTGTCTGTTCAGATCCTTGGCCCATTTGTTCATTGGGTTATTTGTTTCTTATTGTTTAATTTTTTGAGTTCTTTGTATATTCTGGATATTAGGGCTCTATCTGAAGTGTGAGGAGTAAAGATTTGTTCCCAGGATGTAGGCTCCCTATTTACCTCCCTTATTGTTTCTCTTGCTGAGAAAAAACTTTTTAGTTTGAGTAAGTCCCATTTGTTGATTCTTGTTTTTAACTCTTGTGCTATAGGTGTCCTATTAAGGAATTTGGAGCCCTACCCCACGAGATGTAGATTAGAGCCAGTTTTTTCTTCTATCTGACGCAGAGTTTCTGGTTTGATATCTAGCTCCTTGATCCACTTTGAGTTAACTTTTGTGCATGGTTAGAGAAAGGGATTTAGTTTCATTTTGTTGCATATGAATTTCCAGTTTTCCCAGCACCATTTGTTGAAGATGTTATCCTTTCTCCATTGCATGCTTTTAGCCCCTTTATCAAATATAAGAAAGTTGTAGTTTTGTGGATTGGTTTCTGTGTCCTCTATTCTGTACCAATGGTCCACCTGCCTGATTTGGTACCAGTACCATGCTGTTTTTGTTACTATTGCTCTGTAGTATAGTTTGAAGTCTGGTATCGCTATACCACCTGTTTCACTCTTCCTGCTTAGAATTGCTTTTGCTATTCTGGGTCTTTTATTTTTCCATATGAATTTCATGATTGCTTTATCTATTTCTACAAGAAATGCCATTGGGATTTTGATTGGCATTGCATTAAACCTATAGAGAACTTTTGGTATTATCGCCATTTTGATGATGTTAGTTCTGCCTATCCATGAACAGGGTATATATTTCCATCTTCTAAGATCTTCTTCTATTTCTCTCTTTAGGGTTCTGTAGTTTTCATTGTATAAATCTTTCACCTCTTTTGTTAGGTTGATTCCCAAGTATTTTATTTTTTGAGGATATTGTGAATAAGGTGGTTGCACTCATTTCCATTTCAGAAGATTTATCGCTGATATACAGGAATGTCTTTGATTTATGCATGTTGATTTTATATCCTGCCACTTTGCTGAATTCATTTACCAGCCCTAGAAGTTTCTTTGTAGACCCTTTTGGGTCTTCTAGATATAGGATCATGACAATCACAAATAGTGCCAATTTAAGTTCTTCTTTTTCTATTTTTATGCCTTTAAGTTCTTTCGTCTGTCTAATTGCTCTGGCCAGTGTTTCAAGAACTATATTGAATAGAAGTGGTGAGAGAGGGCATCCCTGTCTTATTCCAGATTTTAGAGGGAATGCCTTCAATTTTCTCCATTTAGAATTATGCTAGCCTGAGGCTTAGCATAGATGGCTTTTACAATGTTGAGGTAAGTTCCTGTTATCCCTAGTTTTTCTAGTGTTTTGAACATAAAGGGATGCTGTACTTTGTCAAATGCTTTTTCTACGTCTATGGAGATGATCACATGGTTCTTATCTTTAAGTCTATTGATGTGATGAATAACATTTATTGATTTCCGTATATTGAACCAGCCTTGAATCCCAGGGATGAATCCTACTTGATCATGGTACACAATTTTTTTGATACGTTTTTGTATCTGATTCGCAAGAATTTTATTGAGGATTTTTGCATCTAGGTTCATTAGAGATATTGGTCTGTAGTTTTCTTTCTTTGAAGTGTCTTTGTCTGGTTTCATAATCAGGGTGATGTTGGCCTCATAGAATGAATTTGGGAGGGTTCCCTCTTTTTCTATTTCCTGAAATAACTTGAAAAGTATTGGTATTATTTCTTCTTTAAAGGTTTTGTAAAACCCTGTTGTATATCCATCCGGTCCTGGGCTTTTCTTTGTTGGTAGTTTTTGATGATTTCTTCTATTTCCTCCATTGCTATTGGTTTGTTTAACTTGTGTGTATCCTCCTGACTCAATCTGGGCAAATCATATGACTTAAGAAATTTATCGATATCTTCACTATCTTCTATTTTATTGGAATATAGGATTTCAAAGTAATCTCTAATTATCTTCTGTATTTCTGTAGTGTCTGTTGTGATATTGCCTTTTTCATCCCGTATGTTAGTAATTTCAGTTCTCTCTCTTCTTCTCTTCGTTAGCATGGCTAAGGGTCTGTCGATCTTATTTTTTTTTCTAAGAACCAACTTTTAGTTTTATCAGTTTTTTTCAATAGTTTCTTTTGTTTCAATTTCATTGATTTCAGCTCTGATTTTAATTATTTCTTGCCATCTACTACTTTTGCTGTTGTTTTGCTCTTCTTTTTCTAGGGTTTTGAGATGAAGTGTGAGAACATTTATTTGTTGTTTTTTTCTTTTTCTTTTTTTTTTTTTGAGGAATGAACTCCAGGCAATGAATTTCCCTCTTAAAACTGCTTTCATTGTGTCCCATAGATTCCAGTATGTTGTGTCTGTATTATCATTTGACTCTAAGAATTTTTTCATCTCCTCCTTTATGTCTTCTGTAACCCATTGATCATTCAGTAACATATTGTTCATTTTCCAAGTGTTGTAGGATTTTTCCTTCCTCCTTTTATCATTGATTTTCAGTTTCATTCCATTATAATCAGATAGGATGCAATGTATTATCCCCACACCTTTATAATTTCTAAGGGTTGCCCTATGGCATAATATATGGTCAATTTTTGAGAAGGATTCATGTGCTGCTGAGACAAAAGTATACCCACTTCATGATGGTTGATATATTCTATATATGTCGGTTAAGTCTAGGTTATTAATTGTGTTATTGAGTTCTATAGTTTCTTTATTCAACTTTTGTTTGGAAGATCTGTTCAATGGTGAGAGCGGTGTGTTGAAGTCACCCATAATTATTGTGTTGTGGTCTATTTGACTCTTGAACTTGAGGAGAGTTTGTTTTATGAACGTTGCAGCACCATTATTTGGTGCAGAAATATTGATAATTGTTATGTCTTGTTGGTGAATGGTTTTCTTTAACAGTATATAGTTTCCTTCCTTATCCCTTTTAATGAAGTTAATCTTGAAGTCAATATTATTCGATATGAGGATGGCCACCCCTGCTTGCTTCTGAGGACCGTGTGAGTGGTATGATTTTTCCTAACCTTTCACCTTCAGCCTGTGTATGTCTTTCCTATCAGATGTGTCTCCTGAAGGCAGCATATTGTTGGATTTGTTTTTTTTTTAATCTATGTTACCAGCCTATGTCGCTTTATTGGTGAGTTTAAGCCATTAAAGTTTAGAGTTGCTATTGATATATGGTTTGTACTTCCAATCATGTTTGATTATTTATCTATTTATTTATTTTTAATTTGGTTTGTTTCTTCCTCTTTGATTAGTTTTTTTTTTTCCCTCACTCTCACTTTACTGAGGTACTTTCCACTGTTGGTTTTGGTTGTTGTTTTTCATTTCTCCCTTTTGTAGTGTTTTGCTCAAGATGCTTTGCAATGCTGGTTTTCTGGCTGCGAATTCTTTGAACTTTTGTTTATCGTGAAAGATTTTTATTTCATTGTTGTACCTGAAGCTTAATTTTGCTTGATACAAAATTCTTGGTTGGCATCCGTTGTCTTTCAGTGTTTGAAATACGTTGTTCCAGGATCTTCTCGCTTTCAGCGTCTGTGATGAAAAATCAGCCGTTAACCTTATTGGTTTACCCCTGAATGTAATCTGTCTCCTTTCTCTTGTAGCTTTTAATATTTTCTCTTTGTTCTGTATATTGGATATCTTCATAACAATGTGTCTTGGCGTTGGTCTACTGTGATTTTGTATGCTCGGTGTCCTGTATGCATCTAGAATTTGTACATCCATTTCCTTTTTTATATCTGGAAAGTTTTCTAAAATTATTTCATTCAATAGATCGCTCATTCCCTTGGATTGGACCTCTATACCTTCCTCTATCCCAATGACTCTTAAGTTTGTTTTTTTTTATGTTATCCCATATCTCTTGGATGTTTGTCTCATGGTTTCTTACCAGCCTTTCTAAGTTGGCTAGACTCTTTTCGAGATGATATATTTTGTCTTCATTGTCTGACATTCTGACATCTACTTGCTCCACTCTGCTAGTGATATTCTCATTTGAGTTTTTAATTTGGTTTATAGTTTCCTTCATTTCTAGGATTATTGTTTGATTTTTTTTATAATCTCTATCTCCTGGTAAAGTTGCTTATTTGCTTCTTGAATCTGTTTATGAAATTCATTTTCAATGTGTTCTTTCATTGTTTGCATTTGCTGTGTAATGACCTCTTTAAGATTCCATTCCATCTGTGTAAGATATGCCTTGAGTTCTTTATCTGACCATTTTTCTGATGCCTCTAGGTTCTCCTGTAGATTTAGGCTGTCCTGCATTGTTTGTAATCCTTTTCTTCCTTGTTTTTTCATGGTGCTCATGTCACTTCTGGCTCTGCTTGACTGCTGAGTTACTGTTTATTCCTATAAATTTATTTTGGTTTTGTGTATCTCCAGGGTCTCTCCTTTGTGATGGGAGACTATGTCTAGAGATGTTGAGTTCTATTGTACTTTAAAGCAGATTCATTCATTTCATAAAATGCTTACAGATTCTGATGGCATATAGCGATCTGCGGTTTGGTGTTGGGACTTATGTTTAGGTCAGGTGATGTGATGGTATAGAGGTTGGTATCTCTTGGCAACCTTGGAAGATTGCTCTACTAACGAGGGATATTAACAGGAGAATGGTCTGGAGTATTTGGGGGTAGCTAGGGAGTTGGGAGCACTATATATCACCTTGGAACATTTATCTATATACATTTAGTAAATTAACACATAAACAGAGTCATAATGCTTGGGAGGAAAGTGTGAGAAGAGGAAGGAAGAAGTCACTAAGAGAATGAGGGAAAATAAGTAGAATTCAAAAATACGGGGAAAAGGAAATTTGAAAAGAAATGAAAAAAAAAAGATAAATGCAGTCTTAAAGTTCAATTAACTTCTCTTCCAGTAGGTGGAGCTGTGCCCACTGGGCCAAGCTTTTCCTCCCAATATGCAGGTAACAATCCCTGTGAGGCGGCTCTTCCTCCCCCACTGGGCGGCTCTCCAATCCTGGTTGCCCAGGGCCTTTCCTGGACTCCAGGCACCTCCCCGCTTTTCTTCCAGCCAGGCCCCACTCACTGGTGGCGTTCTCCACAGAACTAGCTACATACCGGGCCTGCAGCTCCCGGGTGCCCTATTTTCTTGACCAAATGTGCACTCTCTCTGTTTGCCATTCACCCAGACCCCAAGGTTGGGGACCCTCAGCTTATTTTGCCTGGTTCCCTCTGGTAGCCACGCCCTTGGGAGTTGGCGCAAGAGACTTCGTTTGTCAGCGCTGTTGGGAGTGGTAGCCGGGGGTCAGGCGCCGCTCCTGACTCCCTCGGGTCTGACAATCACGCTCAAAGAGAGCTGGGGAGGGGCCCTTGAGATTTCCCCGCTGTGTGGAGAAGGGGGGCCCCGGGGATCACACACCTGCAATCCCGCTCTTGCTGCAGAGCGACTCCATCCGCAGAAATCTGGTGACGTCAGTTCTCTGCTATGGTGGACGTGGTTCTCTCTGCCAGGGTGTCTGATGTGAAGGGTGGGTCTGGTCCATCTCTCCCAGGTCCCACCTCAGTTCTCGGCCCACTGGACTATGGAGGCTTGGTTGGCATCACCTCAAAAGGTTCACAGAGGAACCTAAGAGTTGATTCTCTATTCCGCTGGAGCATCTCTGTAGCGCTGAGTCCCAGTGGTTTGGCGGCAAGACGCAAACAATCAGCCAGAAACTGTGCTTGTGGCAGCCTGAATTCACTTCCATGGAGCCCGCTGTGGCCTCTGAGAGGCTCAAACTGCTCGTCCTAGACCCACTTCACTCAGCATTGCCAGATGTTCCTGAGCAAACAGCATTCAATCAGTTTGAAGTCTCTCTTTGCCGGAACAGCTTAAGAGGTCACAGGATTGATCTCTCCACACCCGCTGCCATCTTTTTTTCTCCTCCACATTAGAATTTTATTGCACAGTGAAAATATTTAATTATTTTCCTGTGTTACATTCTTTCTTAGCACCTTTATTAAGAACCTCTCATGCTGCCTCTCGCGCCGCCACTACTGCTCTCCCAAGAATTTAAAAAAAAGGGCTGGGGATGTGGCTCAAGCGGTAGCGCGCTCGCCTGGCATGTGTGCGGCCCGGGTTCGATCCTCAGCACCACATACCAACAAAGATGTTGTGTCTGTCGAGAACTAAAAAAATAAATATTAAAAATTCTCTCTCTCTCTCTCTCTCTCTCTCTCTCTCTCTCTCCCTCCCTCCCCTCTCTCACTCTCTCTTTAAAAAAAAAAAAAAAGAATTTAAAAAAAAAAAGAAATTTACAAAATGTGTTATATTTTACCACTTCTACTTTTAACATATCTTAGGCACTTGAGAACATCTAGAAAGCCTAGATATTAAAAAAAAAAAAAAACATTTTCAACTGTATACACAGTAATGACAAATAAAATGTACATACAAAGCAGCGGGTATTAGCAGCATGGTGGTGCATACGTGTAATCTCAGAGGCTTGGGAGGCTGAGGCAGGAGGATCATGAGTTCAAATCCAGCCTCAGCTAAAGTGAGGCACTAAGCAATTCAGTGTGACCCTGTCTCTAAATAAAATACAAATAGGGCTGGGGATGTGTCTCAGTGGTTGAGTGGTGTCAGGTAAAGACTTTTTTTTTTCATAGAATAACCATTTTTTTTGTAGTAGTACGGATTGATCTCAGGGGCACTCATCCACCTATCATCATCTTTGGGGGCTCCATTCACATTTCAGGATGGTTAAGGCCTCTGTTTGCCTTGTTGGAACAAGGTGCAGTCTCGAGGAGCCAGTACAGAGCAGTCACAGAGACCCCTAGTCTGCAAAGCTCCGCTATCCAACACACTGCCGGGCTTTTGCATCCAATCTCCTTCTTAGGACCTCGATGTGCCTGCTGGCCTCCACGGTGTTGGGGCAGCAGCCTTTCTTCTCATTATGCCACACCTGCGGCCACTCAAAGGTGCCACATCCTCAGGGATGGACAGGATTCCAACAGGAGACCTGCAGGGTCCCGGGTCTGACAGATCGCTGCCACCATCACATCTCCAGCCAGGGTGATAGGATCAACAGTCCTTCACAGCCAGAACCAGCCAGTGGGCAGTTGTAACAGGAGTTCTGGGCGACTGCAGGGCAGAGGCTAAGGCATGTCCCAGGGGCTCCCAAGCTCACCCAGTGGCCTGGGGCCAGACGGACTAGGAGGGCCCTGGAGAGCACGCTCTCTACTGGAACTCTATTAACATCTTCTGTATCTAAAACACTTCTACTTTCTGGCTGAACACCTTCACTTTAAAACATTCACAGAAAATATACATATACACACACACACACACACACACACACACACATATATATATTATACATAATATAATATATATATATATATAATATATATATATGTATAGTTTATATAATATAATTTGTGTATAATATATTCAACTAAATAAATATAAGTATATATTTAATACACACAAATTTAAATATATAAACCTTATAGTTCATTGTTCAGTGAACAGAATTCATAGCTACAGCTAAGCATTTAAGAACATTCTTCATCCATTGAAGGGCATCTGGGTTGGTTCCACAGTCTAGCTATTGTGAATTGTGCTGCTATGAACATGGATGTGGCAGTATCCCTGTAGTATGCTCTTTTAAGGTCTTCAGGGAATAGACCAAGAAGGGCAATAACTGGGTCAAATGGTGGTTCCATTCCTAGCTTTCCCAGGAATCTCCATACTGCTTTCCAAATTGGATTAAAAAAATGTGGCATTTATACACTATGGAGTATTACACAGCACTAAAAAATGACAAAATCATGGAATTTGCAGGGAAATGGATGGCACTAGAGCAGATTATGCTTAGTGAAGCTAGCCAATCCCTAAAAAACAAACACCAAATGTCTTCTTTGATATAATGAGAGCAACTAAGAATAGAGAAGGGAGGAAGAGCAGGAAGAAAAGATTGACATTAAACAGAGGCACGAGATGGGAGGGAAAGAGAGAGAAAAGGGGAATTGCATGGAAATTGAAAGAGACCCTCATTGTTATAAAAAACTACATAAAAGAGGTTGTGAGGGGAATAGGAAGAAAAATAAGGAGAGAAATGAATTATAGTAGATGGGATAGAAAGAGAAGATGGGGGGAGGGGGATAGTAGAGGATAGGAAAGGTAGCAGAATACAACAGTCACTAGTATGGCATTATGTAAAAATGTGAATGTGTAACAGATGTGATTCTGCAATCTGTATTTGGGGTAAAAATGGGAGTTCATAACTCACTTGAAACTAATGTTTGAAATATGATATGTCAAGAGCTTTGTAAGGTTTTGAACAACCAATAAAAAAACAACAACAAAAAAAATTTAAAATAAATAAATAAATAAATAAAAAAGAACATTCTTCATACAATGCTTTGTTTCTTATCCTTTCCTGGCTTTCCAACCTGCCATAATTTTGTTTTTGTTTTTGTTTTTACCATTTCATTAAAACTGGTCTAGATATACTCACCAGTAACCCCTTAATTACCAAATCTAATGGGCATTTTCTAGTTCTCCTGATGATCCTCTTTCCTATTCTTGACATTTGATGAAATTTTAACTAATTGTCCTTGCTTTATGAGACCCCATATTCTCCTAATTCTCTCATATGTCTCTGACCACTAGATTTGTTTTTCATAAGCTTCTGTTCCTTTTCTTTTCCTAAAATGTTAGTTCAAGAATAGATACATATACACAGTCCTTCACAGCCAGAACCAGCCAGTGGGCAATTGTAGCAGGAGTTATGTGACTATCAAGAATGGAACTCTATTTCAAGAAATTTTATATTATTTTATGGTTCTGTTTAGTTGAATGCCTCCATCATAAGCCTGTGAACTTCTTCAGAGATGGCCTGAGTCTTAATCCTCCTGGCAAAAAATAAGACATTAGAATGCATGTTAAAGGAATTAATTTACTTATTTTTACAACTCTGAGTAAATCAGAGTAGACCTTTTTCTGTAAGTTTATATGTCAAGTGACTTTAAGTTTTTGTTTTCTTAAACTATATAAAACCTTTTCTTATCTTAAAATATTTAATTCTTATAAAAACACTTAGGCAAGAAATATGTAATCAATTTCATTTTATATGTAAAAATTTCTCAGAAAAGTTTAATAATCCTGTCTGTGGTTACATAACAATTAAATACTGGATTCTGAACTAAAACCTTAATGACTTTTTTAAATGTTTTTCTAATCTTCATTTGATACATCCAGCATAACTACATTATTTATTGTTATTGTTCAAATTGTAATATTCACAAGAACAAGGTACTTGACCCATTTTCCATATTAAAAATAACCAAGAAACATAAATAAAGGCAAGGGGTGAAAGAAACAGGTTAACTATACATTAATGCTATATATATATATATATATATATATATATATATATATATATATACATATAATTTTTTAAATAGATCACATTTTTGACTATGCTTTTGAAAATAAATAATAATGTAAAATGTGAGCAAGTAAGTGCAGAATGTACAACAATTTAAAATCAGCCCCAAACCAAAGATTTCAAAAAGAAAAACCAAAAATAGTAAAGAGTCTATTTCAATGTTACTATAGAATTGCATGTCTTTGTGAATTTTTCTAGTTCTAAAAAAGTCCTAAGTATAATTTAGAACATTAAATTATAAAGCACATAAGCTAAAATAATTGGTTATTAAAGACCACAGACAGTTACTAATCTGTGCATTAACTTTGGGAGGTGCCACATAAAAGAACTTTATTTAGATATTTCAATTAAAGCCCTGGGGAGATGCATGTAGAACTTAAAGTATTTTATCATCTGTAATTCCCTGGTGATTTACGTTTATATCTCAACAAAAGAAAAATATTTTTAGATATAGTGATATTTCATTCAGTGTTTGAGGAAATAATTTTCTTACAATTGTAAAAAGTATTCAGTAAAAGTGACTACAGCATGAGAATTTAAAGACTGACCATGATCTATTTAAGGTTATAATTGTATAGGAAAGTAGGAACAGGGATACAGGAATCTAAAACAAGTGGAATTGCTTAATATAGCTTCTTAAATACGGATTAATCAAGTTTATATACATATAACCATACCCAGATCATTGTTTTTACTCTTTAGGCAATGTTGTATGAAGAATTGAGATTTCTTCATTCATTCAACTACACAGAAATTAATTCTCCAAATTTTTTATTTAGATTCTGCTATATGCCAAACATTTTTCTAGACACATAATGATACAATAATCGACACAATAATGGCTTCAAATATAAATAGGTAAATACACATGTGTCTATGTGTGGATCTGTTGCAAGAGAAAAGGGCTATAAAGGTTCTTAGGGATGATTCCTCTGACATGGTAGCACTTTAACAGAAATGTAAACAAAGTGAAGCAACAATGAAATTAGCTGACAGTAATGCTCCAAGCACAGTAAACAGCAAATACAAAGTTCAAGAGTATGTTTTTCATATATTAGAAAGAGCAAATAAGCAAGGGGTGGAGCAGTACAGGTGATGATGCAGAATGAGGAATAGGCTAGGTCAAATAGGACATTATATACTAATGACCAGACTTTGGATTTTACTCTAAAGGCAATGGAAAACTACTGGAAGGTTTTGAGTATGGGAATGATGTTAGATTATTCAAAAATAGTACAATTTTACTTTACAGATCAATCAAAATATGCATTAACAGATTTGCATAAATATAAATAAAAATATTTTATAAGAAATGTTATAGATCACAAGATGTCTTTCCAAAAAAGCTGTTAGAGTAAACAAATTCTGTAAAGTTGCAGTATACAAATAAACAGACAAAGATCAATTGCATTTTGATAAACTAAAAAAAAAAAAAACAAACCTGAGAAAAGAAATTAAGAAAACAAAATTACTGTGGCATCAAAAAGAGTAAATTACTTAGGAATAAACAAGTGGGACTGAGGTTATAGCTCAATAATAAGAGTGCTTACCTAGCATATGCAAGGCCTTGGGTTCAATTCCTAGCATTGCAAGCAAAAGAAAAAAAGAAACAAATGAGATGAAAATCTCTACACTGAGAACCATAAAAACTGATGAAAAATATTAAAGACGTAAATAAATGGATAGTTAGCCTATGCTCATAGGTTGGAGGGATTAATATTGTTAAAGCGCCTGTACTAGTTCATATTCTGTTCCTACAATGAAACACCTGAGGCAGGATAACTTTATAAAGAAAAGATGATTGTTCAACTCACAGTTTTAGCAGCTGAACATCCAAACATAGTGCAGACTTTGCAAAGAGCCCCCTTGGCTGTGTCACTTAATGGTGGAAAGCAGTGTCTACAATACATATTGAAGGGGAGATATGATCATCAAACAGGAAATCAGAGAGCCTGAGATCCCACAATCTTTCCCAAGGGTAGACACACAGACCTAAACAATACCCACTAGGCTTTACCTTCTAAAGACTCCATCACCTCCTAAATTGTCACATTAGGGACCAAGTTTCCAATACATGAAACTTTGGAAAACACACTTAAGTCATATTGAAACTGTAGCATTGTGCATACCCCCACAAAGTGATTTTCAGATTCAATATAATCCTTATTAAAATGCCAACAGAAATACAGAAAAAAAATCTTAAAATTTATATGGAATTACAAAAGATCTCATGTAGGCAAAGAAATATTAGATACAAAGCTGGAGATATCACACTTCCTGATTTCAAAATATATTGCAGTTATATAATCAAAATAATACTGTATTAGCATAAAACAGGCATATAGATCATTAGGGCAGAATAGAGAACCCAGTAATAAATCCATGTATTTACAATCAAATCCATGTATTTATAGCCATTATGGAAACTAGTACTTAAGTTCCTCAAATCATTAAAACTAGAACTACCATAGGACCTGGCAATTATATTTCTGGCTATATATCCAAACCAAGAATTTACGGAAAAGAATTACCAAGTTGTCCTGTCTTAAAATTTAAAGATTTTGCTATTATATTAAGATTTTCCATATAGTTTTTTCTTACTCTCAAGTGCCATCTATTTTTATCTTAAATTATTAATTTTTTCTAATTCCTCTGTTCTTGCTTAAATGTACTAAAGATTTTTAAATGATGGCATAGTTTTAAAACGTTTTATGCTTCAAATGTGCTTTTTCTTTCCTGTTTCAGAACTGAAGCATTAGGAAGTATTAAGCAGTCTTATTTCTGTTAAAATTAATACCAAATACTCTAGCACTAATGCAGTGAAAGAAAACATTTATTTTTATAATAATATAGTATTTATTACAACAAAGTTAAATTCTTCAAAAACATGACTTATTTATCTAATGTACATTTACTGTATGGTCATGATGTACCAGGTAATCTGCTAAGTGCTTTACATGTTTTATTGCATTTCATTTCATTCAAATATTATTAGGTGGTTACTATTACAAGCAGTCTACTTGAAGATAGGACTATTGTCTTCTTTACCACAAAAACCAGTGTTAATTATGAGTGCCTGGAACATAATAGTTGTTCATAAACACTTATTAAATTAACTATTGAATATATGTCTAAATTTCTATTATACAAGCAAAAAAGCTGAGGCACAGAAGGTGTAAGAGACTTTTCAAGTTTATATAGCAGATGCATACCATAGCCAGGACTCAACCAAGTTCCCTCTGACCCAAAATTCCTTTCTCAGACCACTATTTTATTTTGCTTCTGTGAAATCTGACATTCTCATTTTGCAATATTTCCCTCATCTGATAACACCCACAATGTAATAGTGGTCCCTTCACCTTCTGAATATAGCCCTCAGTGCTCTAAGGTTGATTTAAAAAAAACAAACAAACATTTTTTTTTCTCTCTCCTCAGCTTTCCCCCTCCCTAACAAGATTAGGGAGACAGTGTTATCTTTTCTTCCCCCTAGTTAATTGCCTTAGAACACACCCACTACTGGAAGGAGATATCTGCAAAGTATCTGGGAAGTGAATATCTCCCAAATTAACAAGTGAATCCTAACAGTCATCCAGGGCACCCTAGGACCCCATACAGAGCACAAGTGGAATGCAACCCTTAAAGAGTTTCTTTAAAAACACCCCTGTCCCTCCTGATCAGGAGAGTCACAGCCATTAACCTTCTTTTTCCTTTTTCTCAAAGCTGAGATCTCAATATTAATTTGGCATTGATTGGCATTGGGGACAGGAACAGAGCTTTCGGTTACAATACTAACTTTATTCCTGATATTGTAAAGGTAAAATTTCTAAGCTGATTCTAAGCTGCAAGAGTCTGAGTTAAAGTGTAAAAGAGTGGGCATTGTAAAGCTTCTAAATTGAAAGGCTTGGGCTAAAAATAATAATAATAGGCCAGGTATTGTTAAAATTCCTCTGCTACCCCCGGAACCTGTAATCTCTGTAGCTGTTAGAACAATACCTGAACTGCCCAGTAAAATATTTCCATTGATTCCCTGGTTGTTTATTAGCTAAGGGCTCCAAATAGCTCAGAGGTAGGCATTGCAGGGCCTAAACCAATCAGTTTGAATGTGTACCCCACTTAGGAGCACCAATCACCTCTGTCCAATCTGTTCCCGCCAATGTATGCACTAATCATGGCTCAGGGTTGTTGTTCAATTTTCCCGCGCCTAAAGATGATTTGTTCTGATGTATGCAAAGCCCCCCACCCTCTCCAAAAAGTGTACTTAAGCTCTGCTTGACCTCTGCTCTGGGCTCTGGGCTGCTCTCCCTTCCTGAGTGAGCCTTGAGCCCCAGCATGCTGGTTCAATAAAACTTCCCCCCCTGCAATTGCATGAGGCTGGTCTCTTGTGTGGTCTCTCCCTCTGACGCTCCGCCGGACCCTTACAATATCAATTTTCCATAGCCACTTTCCTTTTGAGTGTTCTTAAATTTCTGTTCCTCTAGAGTGGTAAAGTCTTTAAGTTAATGAAGTCTATTTTTTTTCCTGCCTGAGGTCTTTAAGCAATTTCACAAACATTTTTTTGTACCAGAAAATATTTTTGAAAATTTGCAAGTCTTGTAACCCACAGAATGATTTTGCAACAAATTTCTAGAACATGAGATAAGAGTCCAAAGTATAAAGACATATCTAAAGTCAACATAGAATGCTGCCATATTGTTATACAAAGGTAGGTCCTTTTCCCTGATGCCAATTCAATAATGAGACCACTTGGTTTTGAGAAAAAGGAAAAAGAAGTTTTATTGTTTTCTGAGCAAAAGAGAAGCACAGGGACTCCTGGCCCAGAGGCTGTATTTCTGTCCATCAGGGAGAACAGGGGGCTTTTAAAGAAGCTATTCAAGGGCTATATTCCCTGTAGGAGGATTGTGATTCATTTGTTAATTTGGGAGAGAGAGATGAGGAGAAAACATGTCCCTTTTAAGATAAGCTTCAGTGGCAGAGCAGCAAGGGCTAAATTCAAACATGAAATGAACCACTGTTACATGATAACAGTAAGTATCACATTCATCCAGAGAAGATGTATCAAATTACTTTTTGGAAATATAACATGATTTAATAAGTCTCTTAAGTGACGTAGTCCAAATTTTGTGATTTTAAGAGTTCAGACAAATGAAAAATTTAGGATATTATAAATATAAGACCAATAAAAAATTGCAGACAGATATATTTTTAGAATATATTTGGAAAATTTTTAATAAAATTTTATTAATTTTCAGGGAATGAACTTCATTTTGTAGGGTAGAAAGTTGTTCCTCAAAAACTTTGTTCTACCACTTGTATTATTCTTCTCTTACCCCTCCTTTCCTCTTATATGTAATTTTGTATAACCCTGAGGATCACCTTCCATTTCCATGCAATTCCCCTTCTCTCTCCCTTTCCCTCCCACCTCTCATCCCTGTTTAATGTTAATCTTCTTCTCTAGCTCTTCGTCCCTACCCTGTCCTTAGTTACTCCCCTTATATCAAAGAAGTCATTTGGCATTTGTTTTTTAAGGATTGGCTAGCTTCACTTACAGTAGAGGGGGTAGAGAGAGAAGAGGGGAGGGGAGGGGAGGGGAGGGGGGATAGTAGAGAATAGGACAGACAGCAGAATACATCAGACACTAGAAAGGCAATATGTCAATCAATGGAAGGGTAACTGATGTGATACAGCAATCTGTATATGGGGTAAAAATGGGAGTTCATAACCCACTTGAATCAAACTGTGAAATATGATATATTAAGAACTATGTAATGTTTTGAACGACCAACAATAAAAAAAAAGAAAAAATAAAAAAAAAACTTTGTTCTAATGATACCGCAAATATTTTGTTGTACAATATTCTCACTCCAAATGACATGAATTTCTTATAAAGAGAATTAAGATGTCATCATAAATACATTTTCCAAAACTTACAGATCCATGTGTTCATTTTTATAGAACAAAGAGACCAGGTTGGACGCAAACTTCACAGATAATTTCAGCCTTTATTCAGGAACTGACTATGGAAATAGCTCCACTTTCCTGGGGGAAAAAAGAGCCACTGAACTAAGGAAGGGACTGGGCTTATATAGGTTATCCTGAAAGGTGATCTAGTGGGCTATCAGTTTTCTTGGGCACCTAGGAATTTGGGATTTGTTCTATCAATCAGTGAAGGGGTCAGTTTGAGTGTTTAGGAATTTGAGCTATTGGGTCAGTGGTCTGTGCTTGCATCTGGAGAGGATTTAGTCCTAGGAAGGTCAGTGCCCCTCAGAAGCTATCATCTTACTTTGATGAGACAGTTCCTTTCTGCCTGCAGGTGTTAACCAGGGAAACATTTGTCTTGGGAGATGGAAGCTGTCAGTGCATGGCTTTCCTTTTTACTCCCTTTTTCTCAGGCCACATTATTTTAGGGACTTTTCATTTCCCATATGTATTAATTTTAAAGTTTTCAGAGCTGTTTCTGTGCTTTGGTCCATCATATAGTAACTCTATGGTGACTTTCATGAGGAGTGTGCATTACCTGCAAACCGATATATATGCCATCAACCATTGATTAGCTCTTTATATTATATCCTTATTTTTTTGGTCATCATACTTATTTAGTTATCATGCTTAGAGATTTTATCCCTTTTGACAGTGGAAATATTCATCTACTTCTCTCCTTTTTTAAGTGCTACTATTTTAGTAAAATCTCTCACTGAGACTACACTAGCATCTTTACAGGACCCCTGGCTGCTTCTTTTTCTTTGATTTCTCTACACATTTGAAAGTATCATTGAAAAATGGTAATTTGACATTATTTTCATGGAAAATCTTCCAAAGCTGTTCTCCTTGGAATCATAAAAAATATCCAAACCCTTTATTAACAAGGCTTAATGTGATCTGGCCCCTATCTCTTCAACTACATTTCTTAGAATCCCCCATCTTGCTTTCTTCACATAAGCCCAGTAGTCTTCTCATAGGCCTTAAATATAGCAACTATATTCCAGTATCTTGCCATTTCATTGTCCATCCCATTCTTTGAAAAGTCTTCTCAGAATTTCACTTGGTTAACTCCTTCTCATCATTTAGGTTTCAACTAAGAAAACTGCCTTGACACCTAATTGAAGTTGACCACATCCAGTCACTTCTTGAATTTACTTTACAATATTTTTTCTATCTAAATTGTTGTTATTTTTTATAATTTTATTTTATGTCACACCTCCCTGCCATGGAATATAAAATCTAGCATATAAGGAACTCTATTATGCTGTACTCCTAGCACATAGAGAAGACTATCACAAGGTAGGCTACCAAAAATATTAAATATATTTTGAACAAAGGAAGAAATTTTAAGCCTAGTCAGTCAGTTTTATCTCAGCAAGTCTCTGCTGCTCAAATGCCTCCTTGGAGAAAAGGGAAAGGCGACACAAATGATTCTGCATACATTAGATGAAAGTGTGGGGAAGTCTAGAGGTAAGCATTCCCAGTCCTCCAGATAGGGGTAGAAAAATTAGGGTACTGATGATATTTTGCTTGATTTATTACTTTTAATAAGACTGGCCCACTTTACCTCAGAAATGGTAATGAAATTAATGTTATCTTCTGACAATGTTTATGGACAAAACCAATTTAACTATTTTACATCCCAAAGTGAAGCTGAATGGTTAAATTAGATTTTATTTATGGTTGTTTATGCATGTGCATTTGTAGGTACTCAGCATCTGAATAACCTGACTGAAGAGATGTGAAAATATAACAGATAATGATGATGTGGTATGTTATCAAGATCTCTCCAACAACTTAGGTGGCCTGTCACCTATGTTATCTGTAGTCCCAGCTACTTGGCAGGCTGATGTAGGAGGATCCCTTAAATCTAGGAGTTCATTGCAAGCATGGACAACATAGCATGATCTTGTATCACAAATAAAACAAAAAAGATCTCCCCATCACCCCATCTAGACTGATATACCTGGACTTGGGTATAGTTCAGGGCGAGAGTACTTATCTACCATGTACAAGTTCCTGGGTTCAATCTCCAGAACTATTTTAAAGACTGAAATACCCAGTACTTTGTCTCTCTAATTATTAGTGTTAATGAACTTTTATGAGCACTGAGTTCAAGTGGGCACTGTGTTGCTCAGATTACCGCCACCACGACCCCCATTTAGGACTAATTCACTCATTCTCTGAGATTACTGGTGACTGAAAAATCATAGCTGTGTGTTCCCTGTTCGCTTGTACCCTCAGCTTATGAGAACTATCTCATGAAAGGTCAATAAACCCTGCTGGGATAGAGTCCATGCCCAATGTTTGATTGATGCAGGAGTACAAATGTCTGGTCTCCTTACCACAACTCAGAACAAATCTGAATAACATTCCATGGTATGGGCTGGGGCATTTGTCCTCCCTTCTTCATAGCTTAAATTCTCTCTCTGCCCTTTTTCCTTCCTTCACTCACAGGTTTTGACTCTGAAAGTACAATCCAATAAACTTCGTACAAATAATTGTCCAAATAATCTCCATGTAAATAATTGTCAAAATAAAAGTCTTGACTTTAGGACTGGTGTTGTGGCTCAGCAGAAGAGCACATGCCTAGTACGTGTGAGGCCCTGGGTTTGATCCTCAGCACCACATGTAAGTAAATAAATAAAATACAGTTATTGTGTCCAACTACAACTAAAAAAAAATAAATATTTTTTTTTAAAAAGTCTTGGTTGCAAAGAACCCTATTTGTGACATATATCTATAATCCTATAGTTCTAGTGAATCTATCTAAAAATATTTAATATTGTATATTAGAGAAAATATGACAGCCAGATAGCTGTTATATGTACATAATACACAGTACCACACAAGGCATGGAAATTGAATTCATACATTTACTAAATACATACTTATTTTGTATACATTTATTTATTTATTTATTTACTAACCTACTTATTTTTAATGTAGTGCTAAGAATTAAACTCAGTGCCTCAGGCCTGCTAGGTAAGCACTCTACCACTGAACCACAACCCCAGTCCCTAAATCCATACTTATTAACACCTATATAATAAGTTATTCTAAGCACTAGTTATATATTGCTGCATGAGAAAGCAGAGACAAACTCCTAATGGAGTTTATGGTATTGTAGGTAAGGGACACATTAAGCAAATTAATTATTTCATTATAATAGTGATGAGTTCAACAAAAGAGAAGTAGATTATAATGAGTGCATGTGACAAAAGAGATTTACTTCAGGAGTCCTGGGAAAAAGCTTAATTGATAAAGAGACATTTAGAATGAGATCTGAAGGATAAAAAGGAGTTTGTTAACATGACAACAGAAAGGGGGGAAGGGAGTCAGTTATAATTTTATTCCAAAATTGTTTTTCAATTTCGTAGTTATTATCTACAGAAATATGAGAAGAAGCCTGAAGGATGTTTGTCAATATTTTACAATATCAATTAGAACAAACAGTTGAAATTGATGTATGTCCTCTGTTCACTCAATAAACATTTATGTAGGTGTTATATTCCAGGAATTTGGTTAGGTATTATACGAGACTGACTAAAAATTATGGCCACTTTTCTTTGCCTAAGTATATTATAAAGGAGAAATACAAAAAGACAAATGAAAAGTTGTCATATATATAAGTTCTACAAGTAAATCTCAGTGAAGTAAAAATATACAGTATCTATAATGTTTTATAGAATAAATTAACATATTTAAACAAGGAAATTTCCTACTATTACTAAGAACTACTGATCTTCTATTTTACATATATACACACATATATGTATATATAAATGAAGTTGATACAATTTAAAATAGTTCATTCTATCCTGTTTACAAGATAATTTTCATAAGCACAAAGGATCAAATTATAAATTAAATAAAAATGATCATCATTCTCATGTAAACATTAATGGGGCCAAAGTTAATATTACTTATTTATGATGAAGAATATCTACCCTTGTTTGGATTCTCCTTCTCTATAATTAATGCTGGGAATAATAGAAGCAACTATAGTTTTGATATGGACAATGTGAGCTATCATTATTTGCATCTTATAAATGAGGAAACTAAGGCTTAAAGAGGTTAAGTTACTTGCCTGGTTACACAGTAAGCAATGGTAGAGCCAGGATTACATGCTATATATTTTCAATTTCCATATCCTTTCTATTCAATCACAATGCTTTATACTAGATCATCATTTCCTGTTGTCAGTTAATGTGCATGTATTTATTAAGAATAATAATAGCTAATACTTAATCAGTATTATTTATAGCCTTTTTCTATGCATTTTTCATGTAGAGATGTGCATTTTTTTCTGAGAACATATGAGGAAGGTCCTATTATTACCATTAGATTGCAAATAAGGAAAATGAGGTACAGGGAGATTAATTAAATAGCCCCCATCCATATATCTGGAAAGGGATTAAGTAACTTGCTTAAGATTTTAAACTCAGAGACTCTGTCTCCTAAGTAAATTCCCAATACTGTACTATCATGAACTCATTCAACAAACATAGAGTGGGAAAACATAGACACTCCTCTGAAAACACATTTTACCAAAAATTGAACAAGTTATACTTAACTATTTTTATTTTCTAATTTTGACCTCTGGCTCCAATACCTATATTCTCGTCCCCAGAATAATATCAACCACTTTTTCCCATCCCTACCTATCGCCTAGTTTTACTGTTTTGGGACGTTCAACTGTTATGTCCCTCTCTCCAAGAAGCCTTCCCTGAACTCCAAAAAGTATACTAGGTGTTCTTCATATGTGTCCCCAGGGGACATTATGCTTATGACTATCAGAAAACTTATACCTATTTGGAATTTCATGTTACTTCTCTTTCGCATTAGATTCAATACTTGGTACTGTGTTATAATTAACTTTTAATTTCCCTAACTACCTATCAAACTTCCTTGTTTATAAGAGTAAAATATTAAATGCCTTTTTATTTCTTGACACTCCATACTTTTCTTGCACTTAAAAATTTCATTAGATAGCACTGTGTTTGGTTTCTTACTTAGGTGACCTCCCACAATAGAATATGAGCTCCGTGAAGATGGAGACAGTGTATCTTTTTCAACCCCAGCAGAGTGCCTGGCCATAGTCAGCACTAAGTTTATTTGTAAGTTAATGGAACCAAGTGAAAGAGAAAGATATGATTCATAAAAGCATTAGACTTAGTAATTTCTTGGGAGATGGTAGACACAAGTCAAAATAATTCTTTGTATCTAATAACTAAAAGGGAAGACATTCCAGTAGAAATATGTCAGAAAAAATATTTCTATATATGTTTGGAAACATATGGAAAGAGTGTGATTGAGATATACTTCTACATAAAATATCTAAAAATACTTGTGCATCCAGTGAAGAAAGTAAATAAAATGGGTCAAGTCAAAAAATTCTTCATACAGAACATAAATATATCTTAATATAGTTAACCTAGTATATTTAATAACAATGTTGCTATTCATTTATAGAATATTAAGAAACCCTATATAAAAAATACATGTTCAGAGTGTATTTTTCCATAACCTATTCATCAAAATACTTAATAGTAGAATAAAAAGTAAAATCTGAGGAACAGAAGTAAAACTAAGTTTGGCAATTTTATAGGGAATACTAATTCAACATAGGTTTATACCTGGTTTATTTGGATATTAAGAAATAAGATGTTTTATCTCAATTATGTTGCAAAGTAGATAAAACCTTGCCCTTTAATAGAATAATTCATGAATGATAAATACTGTGTAAATTGAGCCAACTGATTGTTTTTCTATATGTTATCAAACAAGCATCTCAGTGACTTTAAAAGCAACACAGTAGAAACATGTATGCACAACATTTAGAGTTTTTTTGATATTATCCACACATAGCCTATGTATAAAGAAATTTGATTATCCTTTATGATATTGGTCTTATGACTCCAATAACATTAGTGATTAAATATGGCAAATAAACTGATCACCAAATGCTCTCTTATGCACAGAGATGAAGAATTGTGGGTTGAAGAACATGAAAATTCGTATATAGCTATAGAAAGATATAGTTAAAATTTACATCTCTTCTAACAGAATTAAACAAAGAGAACAGAATTTTTATGTGAAAAATACTTCTCACAAGTCCAGCCACAGAGTTGCTTAAGAAATAGTTTAGATTGATATGATTGACTACCTAGAAATAAATGGATATATGTCTGATTGATATTTTTAAGTAAAAAGAACATGTTGTTAATTCCAAAAAGCACGTCTTTTTATGTGTTTGTGCCTATAAGTGCCTATAGAATTTTCCTTATATTTGCCTTCATTGTTGTTAAAGTTGTCATCTTTCTCTTCCATCTTCAACAGAAACCATTTGTTCTTTAGGTTCAGGTTTACTCTTCTCTCTCAGAATCTTGAGTACTCTTTAAGTGGATTGCAGTTTTTTTTTTCTTTACTAGATAATGAATTTATGTTCTTTTATTAGCCATGAAGTTATGGAGGTCTCTCTAGGTATAGTACACAAGCAAGTGGTCCAAGGCAAAGCAGTTGCTACTCTTGTGATCCAACTCTGAATACACATGACAAACCAATTATCTCTGTGCTGAAAAAGTGGAGGCCAATATACTGCTCTTAGGCCTCTCCAGGTTCAAGTGGCAGCCCTCTACTAATCACAGGGACCAAAATCCATTTGGCTCAGCTGTACAGGTCACTTATCAGTTTACATGAGTCAATATAATGAAAACCCTTTCCAAGCATACCAAAATAAGAAAAAGAAATCTACCACTTGCTGAGGAAATTGCTAGGCTTCAACAAAATAAAGCTCCTTAGGGAACCCAGAAAACCTAAATTTCATTTTAACATTCACAGATAAGCAACTCTAGTACTTAGCTGTTTTGCCTTCAATCTCCAAGAATGAAAACATTAAGAAAAGGAAGGAATTAAATCTCCCTCTACTGATCTACCTACCTATATATCATCTCAAAAATAGGAAAATTATACAAGAGGCACAGAGAACAGATACAGGATACCATGGATATGAATAATAAAATTCCTTAAACAAAATAAAGGAATAAAAGGAAGAGAAATAATGATTAAAAAACAGAATGAAAGAAAATCATCCTAAACTGAATAAAGTCCTGTATGTAGACTGAAAATTTTTACTGAATAACCAGTAGATTTGTGAAGAGAAATAAATGTGCATATATCCTTGTAGAATTCCTGAATTCAGAGATGAAGAAAAAATATTCTCCCCTTCCCCAAATGAAGAATAATCTTTTTACAAAGGAAAAAATATCAAGCTAATATAGAGCTTCTCATCTAGAAGTTGAAATTAGAAGCTAAAAGACAGAGGAACAAGCCACAGACTATTGACAGAAAAGGTTTATAATCAAATATTACTATACCCAGTCATATTATATTCATCCGTAAGGGGAAAAGAAAAAGATTTCAAGATGCATGAGAGTTTGTAGATTATAAAAACAGTGAACCCCCCAAATATGAAAATATGTGAGAAGGTACTCTGACTACAAGCTTATTTAGTTAGAACAGAGAAATCAAGAGAGAGGGGAAAAGATGAATGTAAAGCACCATCAGTGATAAATGTATTTTTCAAGTATGATTTTTGTGAATGCTTCCAATGTAATAGAGAATTTATGCTGCACAATATAAATAAGAGACTGGAAACACAAACATAGAAGGGAAAATGTAACAATAGCCTGATTTTAAAAAATTTGTTATTGGATTTTTTGTTTAATATTCATACACACACATAAAATTTGGTTGATTTTATCTTTCATTATTCACCCTTACCCTTCCTTCCTTCCTCCCCAAAGTCCCTGTCCTCCTATCTACTGGTCCCCCTTTTATATTTTCATGAGATTGCCACCCCCATTTTGGTCCTTGTTCCTTTCTAGCTTCCCTATATGAGAGAAAATGTATGCCCCTTGACTTGCTGAGTTTGGCTTATTTCAAATATTCTCAAGTTCCTTCTATTTTACTGACATAATTTTGTTCTTCTTCTTTGGCTGAATAAAACCATATTTTCTTTGTCTATTCATCATCTATTTACAGACACCTTAGGCTGATACCATAATTTGGCTATTGTGAATTGTGCTGCTTTAAAGGTGGGTTTTCATGTATCACAACAATATGTGGACTTTAATTCTTTTGGATAAATGCTGAGGAGTGGTATAGGTGGGTCATAAAGTGAGTTCATTCCTAGTATTTTTATTACCAAAAGCTCAGTCCTTGTTTCAGAGCAATGAGGGTTATTTTCAAAAGGTGAAGTGGACCACTGTTACATTTTGAGGAACTTCCATACCAATTTCCACAGTGGTTCTACTAATTTACAGTTCTACCAATTGAATGGAGTATAATATTTTTTTTCCACATATTCACCAGCATTTATTATTATTTGTATTCTTGATGACTGCCATACTAACTGGAGTGAGATGGAAACTCGGTGTTATTTTCATCTGCATTCTCCTAATTGGGAGAGATGCTAAACATTTTCTAATATATTTGTTGGCCATTCCTATTTCTTCTCTTGAGAAATGTCTCTTTGGTTCATTTTCCCATTAATTGATTGTGTTATTTGGGGCTTTTTGGTGTTAATGTTTTTGAGTTCTTTGTATATTAACACCCTGGATATTAATACCCTGTCAGAAGAGTAGCTGGCAAAGATTTTCTTCCATTCTGTAGGCTCATTTTTCATGCTTTTAATTGTTTCTTTTGCAGTGAAGAAGGTTTTTTTTTATCTTTATGCTATTCTATTTATTAATTATTGGTATTATGTCCTGAGCTTTAGGGATTTTATTAAGGAAATTATTGCCTGTGCCTGTATATTAGAGTGGTGACCTTACATTTTCTTCTAGCAGTTTTCAGTTTCAGTTCTAATTCCAAGGTCTTTGATCCATTTTGAGTTGACTTTTGCAGAGGGTGAGAGAAAGGGACCTAGCTTCATTCTTGTACATATGGATATCTAGTTTTCCCAGTACCATTTGTTTACAAGACTATCTTTTCTCCAATGGCCCCTTTGTCAATGATCAGATGACTTTATTTGTGAAGGTGTGTCTTTTTGTCTTTTTGTCTCTAGAACTAATTTCTTAAAATTAATTTCTAAGTACCTTAATTTTGGGTAAAAATTAGTAAGATCTGGGAAATATTTCTAAAAGGTTAAGTTTCATTTAGGAAGGAAGAATGAACATTTCAGTGGAATTATGATTTTTTTTTACTTTTTTTGTGTGTGTTGTGTTGTTTCTGTGTTATTTGATAATCACTTTTAAGAATGTAAAGATAATCATCTGCAGAATTTTAAAAAAATAGTAGAAGGACATATTTAACCAGAGGGAGAAATGTAATGAACAAAATACTGAACAATTCACAAGAAAAAGAGAGGAATAATAACAAAATTATAAGCAATAATTATAAGATAAAATAAGAAAATTATAAACAAATTATAAGATCACAAGAAAAACCAAACATATCAACTATTTTGAAAGTGCTCAAATGACATGTTTTAAAATTAAAAAGTTAGATGTAATTGAAAACAATACAAAAATGTAATGTTTTGAAGAAATATATCTAAAAGTAAAAAAAGAAGTTAAAAATAAAGAACGTATTATTATATTACAAACAAATGCAAATGAAGAGACAACAGGAGGTTTACCATTTTTTACCTGAAAAAGAGTATTCTGGGGGCTGGAGTTGTGGCTCAGCAGTAGAACACTCGCCTAACAAGTGTGAGGCCATGAGTTTGATTCTCAACACCACATAAAAATAAAAATATATTCATAACTAAAATATATGTATTGTGTCCAACTACAACTAAAAAATAAATATTTGTAAAAAAAGAGTATTCTGTGGTCAATCAGCATTAAATAGGAAAATCTGAATATAAACTATATATGCATATATACTTATATATATGAAATAAACTCCCTTTTTCTCTCTCTCTCACACACACACACACACACACACATATATATATATATATATATATATATATATAGAGAGAGAGAGAGAGAGAGAGAGAGAAAGAGAAAATGATCTCTTAATAAATAAATTAGAGCATAAAGATTTCCGTAAGCTCAATTGTCTATAAGTTTTTTATCCTACAAAAGGAAAATATATAATATTTTATGGTCCTGGAATATTTACAGAAACCGTTCATGTGTTTATCTATATAAAGGTTAATATATTCAGCAAAGTAGAGCTTTTAGAGGATATATTCTCTAATCATAATACCATTACATTTAAAATTAATTTTAAAGACACCCTGAACTATATAAATATTAAGAAATACCCTCATAAATCACCCTTGATCACTGAGCAAGTAAAATAAAAAATTATAATTATCTTTAAACTAATAAAATAACCATTACCACAGCCTAAGATACAGTTGTACTTAAGATATTTACCTGTTGTTTTAAAACCTGAGACTGAAAATAAATTAACTGAATATTAACTTATTATAAGAGCAATATTGACAAGAGATAAATGGAAATAAAATAAAAGACATAAAGATATATTTAATTAAATAACCAGAAGAATAGAATGGATAAATAATACTGAAAAATATTTTCTTTGAAATAAAACCTTTAGAAACCAAGAAAGTAAATTTTTTTCATTTTAGATACAAGTCAGGTATAATAACCACAGATGTGAAGGAGAACACAAGTGTTAAGAGAATACAGCTGATGATTTCACAGAAAAAAATTACTAAAATTAACACAAGGTGAAACAGAAAAAAAGAGAGAAGAAATGAAAAACTCAACAAGAAAGTAACCCCAGATATTATAAAAAAATAATGAACTAAAAGAACCAGGATTTTATCTTCTAACTTTTATAAAAATAGCATGTGCAAGACTATCTTCCTCATGAGGAATGATTTAAATATCTGAACAGTATGAATAATAGTGTTTAGAGATATTGGAGAGCAATTAAATAAGTCAGGACCTAAGCCAGGTTCCTAGAGAGAAGGAACATTGAAGTAAGATCTATTCTTACCACCTGATTTTCCCTTTAGGACAAATGCAATATTGGAAACCATAGCCAAAGCATGTAGTCATCTCAAAGAGCAGGGAGACAAAAATTGTGTTCAGGAGTACAAAAGCATACACCATTTGAGAGGCAAAAATCCCAGACAAAGGAGAACTGCAGATACATATATGTACCAAATACTCTGCATAGTTTTTACCCTGAGTCATTTTCAACTTTTAAGGTATTGTTTTAGTCTGATTTTCTTTTTCAAGATTTTTTGTTCTTTTTAGTTATACATGACAATAGAGTATAATTTGACTTATTTATTCAAATATGGAATACATCTCATTCTAATTAGGATCCCAGTCTCGTGGTTGTATGTGATATGGAGATTCACTGTGGTGTATTCACACATAACAAGAGTGATATGTTAGAATCACTACACTGCCTTCTCTATTCCCATTCCCCTCCCTTCCCCTCACTCCCCTTTGTCTAATCTACTGAATTTCTATTATCTCCCATCCCAACCCTGGGGCCTGTGTTTGCCTCCATATATCAGAGAGAATATTCCACCTTTGGTTTAGTCTCCTTTTCATCACTGTGACTGAGATATCTGAAAATAATAATGTAGAGGAAGAAAAGTTTATTCTGATTATTTCAGAGGGTCTCAGTTCATATTCTGCTGACTGCATTGTTCTGGGCTCCAGATAAGGCAAGATATCATATAGAAGGGAATGATGGAGAAAAGCTGCTCCTCTCATTGCAGCCAAGATGCAGAGCAATCAAGGCATGAGGGACAAAATATAAACCCAAAGGCCTGCCCCAGTGACCTGCTTTCTCCAGCCACACCTAACCTGCCTACAGTTGCTGCCCAGTAATCCATTAACATTATTAATTCATTGAATGGATTAATCCATAGCTCTAATAATCTGATCATTTCACCTCTGAACATTCCTGCATTAACACATAAATGTTTGGGCGAAACACTTCATATCCAAACCATAACAGATGTACCTGATCAATGATGAGATAGGAGAATAGAAAGAAGTTTGTAGGAGGCTAAAGAAGGTAGGCAGAGACTTCAGCTGTCTGACAGCACTGGGAGGCAAAACATGAACTTCAGATTAAACCATGGAAAAGGGTCTCTGACAATCAACAGTGGGTTTCTGAAGGGTGACATCTTGGAAATAAAGGCAAGCCAGAAATATATTAGTCTAGATGAAAATTGAGACAGCATTTACGGATACTTTAGGTAAATTAAACTCCAGACTAAGACATCATCAACCTTCAGCCCTTATATTTTCTCACATAAAAAACCTGATCTCTTAAAAAAAAAAAAAAGTCAGCAATACCAGGAAGTAAGAACAAATAACAGAAAGACAATAGGTAAAATAGACAATAGAAATAGACCATTAGGTAATCCAGACAGTATTATTGCTAAATAAGGGCTTACAAAAACTTTAAAATAATTGATTAAAATCCCCTGGGAAAAACTGAAGAAAGGATAAAGAAAGTGTGGTATATATACATAATGGAATATTACTCAGCCATAAAGAAGAATGAAATTATGATGTTTGCTGATATATAGATGGAACTGGAGACTATCATGCTAAGTGAAAGAAGCCAATCACACACAAAAAAGCCAATGTTCTCTCTGATTTTGCTAACAAAAACGGGGGTGAGGGAATAGAAATTAATTGGATTAGACAAAGGGAAATGAAGGGAAAGGAGGGGAAATGGGAATAGGAAAGACAGTAGAATGAATCAGACATAACTTTCCTATGTTCATATGTGAATACACGACCAGTGTAACACCACATCATGTAGAACAACAAGAATGAGAAGTTATGGGCTGGGGTTATAGCTCAGGGGCAGAATGCTTGCCTAGCACGTGTGAGGCACTGAGTTCAACCCTAGGCACCACATTAAATAAATAAATAAATAAATAAGATGTGTCTGCAACTAAAAGAAATTATAAAAAAAGAGTGGGAAGTTATATTCCAGTTGTGTATAATATTTCAAATTACATTCTACTGTCATATATATCTAAAAAAAACTTTTTAAAAAATCCCCTAAGAAATGATTAAATGTTTCAACAAAGAAGTGGGGTTTTAAGTGACAAATCTAATGAAAAATTTAGGAGCAAAAACTGAAAAAAAAAACCCATTTACTTAAAAGTCAACTTAATATCAGAGTACAAATGCAAATCAAAACTACAATGAGAATTTATCACACACTGTTTAAAATAGCAAATATTTTTTTTTAAATGCTGAAAAGGATGTGGAGAAAAAGGAACCCCTACACACTGTTGGGAATGTAAATTATATAGTACAACCAGTACGGAAAACAATGTGGAATTTTCTCAAAAAAACTAAAAATAGAATTATGTCATGTTCCCTCTATTCCATTCCTGGGATAGAAGGAAATGAAGTTACCATATGGAAAATTAAAAAATGCCTGAATACCTATGTTTATTGTAGCAATATTTGTAATAGCCAAAATATGGAACCAACCAATATGCCTATCACTAGCTAAATGGAAAAAGAAAATATTCGTATATAATAAAGTATTATTTAGCCATAAATAAGAACAAAATTCTGTAATTTATAGGAAAATGAATGAAACTAGAGGACATTGTTAAATAAACCAGACACAGAAAGACAAGTAGCACATGTTCTCTCTCATATGTGGAAACTACATTACAAATTAATAATAATAATAAAACTTACTCTGAAATTAGAATAGTGGTTAGTAGGTACTGATAAAGGTGCCAGCGGTGGGGTGGGGGCAAGGGTAGAAGAAGGGTAAATGTAAATGTTCAAAGCATAATGTATGCATGTGTGGAAATATCATAGCATATTCCATTAATTTGTAAAAATTAACGTTAAATAAAAATAAATATTTTAAAACATTATCAAAAGCCTTAAAATAGCTAGCCCTTATAATTTTTCTCTAACATTAAGCACTAACCTGAATATAATATTCCCTATTTCTATATTTATGTTTAGACTAAAACATAGGCATGACTTCATAAACAATAAAATACTTATTTGGCATACTTTGAAGAATTTACAATTGGTATAATCTGTTCATTATTCTGCCAGTTGACTTTTTTATTTAATAAAATGTGGGGTATGATTTTTCAATGTTGACAAAAGCTGAATTGAAATAATGTAAGTTTCTATGCAAAATAAATTGAAACAGTCAAAGAAAGTATATGAACATATATTTAATATTAATTTGTAAATATATGTTTCATATGTTCAATATATAGCATATATATTTTTATCTAAATACACACAAAACCATCACAATTGAAGAAATATAGGATTGAAAAGAGACTAGACAAATAGAACAATAGATCATTGAAAACATGAAGAAACTTACTACTAGTCAGGGAAATAGGAATTAAAATAACAGTGAAAAACATATTTTATGCATCAGGTTGATAAAATTAAGAAACCAATGTCATTTATTCTGTCAGATGTATTGGAAAATAATTACATTTACACTGCTTTGGGGAGACATCAATTACTAAAATATTTTTGGAAAAAGAGTACTGGCAATATTACCCCAAATATTACATACCATTTGACCCTACAGAAATAAGCACAAGTATGTAAATATATTTGTACAAAAAGTTATTTTAACAATGTACTTAATGCCAGAAGCTTAATTTAAATATACATTGATAGGAGAGTCATTTAGTTGTGGAACATTCATATTATTACAGAATATTTCAGATCTGTATCTAGTTTTCTGCAGAGATGTCCATAATGTACCACTGAATGAGAAAAGCAAGGTACAGGGTAATGTCTGTATTATTATTAAGTTAGAAATAGGCAAACACAACACTTCATACAAGTGTAATTACACTACGCTTTTGTGAACATGGAATAATGTTTAAAGGATGAGAAAGGCTATTGATAACAGTACTTATGTATCATTGCAATTTTTTTTGCTATGATCACATATTACTCTTGTGCTTAATATAAATTAATAAAGGAGGGAAACTAGAAGCCCTTGCCTAGGTGATAGACTTCACTGCCAGTTTGGAGTTCCCACTGCTGTGAGATTTATTCAGTGATGCAGCAACCTGTCTACAATGTTTATATTCTAAAATAATATTGTAGCACTTTACTTCCACAGTTACTGAGTGTTGATATTTCATTAGAAACTACCTTAAGCAACATCTAAAACTCTTGTGTAAAAAAAAAAAAAAAAAAAAACTTGTAGTAACTTGAAAATACATAAACTTCCAGTGTAAGAATATTCAACAAATGTGCTATTGCAAAAAGAAATTTTCTAGTTTTTTTTCTTTGCCAATGTGATTTACAAATGATATCCTACACACAAATAATGCATAACACAATCAAATAACTTTTATATTAGAATGATGTAAACATGATTATAATTCTGTTTCTTGAGTATTAGAAATAGACAATGCATTTACTATGACAGCTATTTCACATGTTTCTACAAATCAGAAAACTTATGGATATGTAGAATAGCTGAATTGTTATGAAAGAATTTGAACTCAAGTCAAAATTCAAAAATTTCAAACTGTTCAAAGAACAAATGTACTCTTTTTGAGTATATGATATAAATACAAACAAATGATCAACATGATCTGACGTGACAATCTATGTACCAAAATTAAATATAATGCATACTTAGATTGAATTTGAGTTTCTGTCAGTAATTCTCATATTATAAAGCTTACAATTAAGTTTTGACACAGTATCTAATAAAGCTAAGAGACATGATGAAGTTATGGTGATTCGTTACCAATGAAAGATATATCTAAGATTTCAAAAGACTTATTTTAAAGAACCACTCTGCTTTAAGTGATACATGTAAAACATTCTTGAATGTTAGTATTGCAATGCCAGAGCACTACAGTAGATTTCATAAAAGCAATATGACTTTATTGGCAATTACATAGTATTTCAAGCCAAAGCAAAATTTAAATGTGATCATATCCATAATCACTCTTCATTTCTTCTCTAGTCATTCAAATATGAACATTATCAAGACCCACCATCATATTCTGGTATGGTGGTACACACCTATAATCCCAGCGTCTTGGGAGGCTGAGGCAGGAGGACCACAAGTTCCAAGCCAGACTCAGCAATTTAGCGAAATCTTAAGCAACTTAGCAATACCCTGCCTTAAAATATAAAATAAACAAAAAGAGCTGGGGATGTTGTTTAGTGGTTTAAGATCCCCTGGGTTCAATCACTTGTACCAAGAAAAAAAAAGAAGATCCATCATTATAACTCATCTTTAAAAGAAAATCCAACTCTTCTTATTCCTCAAAAATCATTCAACAATATCATTCATTTGACAAACATTTATTGAGCTCCAAATATGTGCCAGATAGTATGTAAGCATTGATTAAAATAAAAAGCATTCGTTCTCTTAAGAAGAGAGTTATTCCTTCCAAAGATAAAGATGATCTCATAGAAATCTACCCAAGGTATAAAGGTAAAAAACATCTGAATGTATATGAGCCTAATAAAACAGTTCATTTAATCCATAAGAAATCTATTCCTCAGCTTATTTATATAGTATCCCAGTAATTCCAAAGTGACCTAGAACTAACACCTTTCCTCCCATCCAGCCACAAAAGATTCAAAAACTGTAATTTGCATGGTATTTTAGTATATTTTGTGTAGCTATCATAGGATACCTGAGACTGAGTAATTAAGAATATAAATTTCTTTCTTCTAATTTTAGAGACTAGGAAGCCTAAGATCAAAGAGCTTGCATCTGAAAGGGGTTATGTGCTGTGTTGTCCCATAGTGGAAGGTGGAAAGACAAGAGAACACACAACACAGAAAGAAGGGGGTAGGATTCATCCATTTATCAAGAACCCACTCCCACAGTAATGAACCCACTCCATGGAAAATACCCTTCATCTGTCCAAGTGACAGAACACTACGACCAAACCACCTCTGAAAGGTTGCACCTCTCACAACATTGCATTGGGAGTTAAGTTTCCAATACATGAACTTTGGAGTAGGGACACATTCAGACACTTAGCACTTGATTTTTCAGGAAGGATCTGTGTTCTGAACTATCTGAAGGATGTAATGACCTGATGGATCTTCAACTACCCTCCATTGAAGTCAGACTAACTGAATCAAAGAGAAACTCTAAAGACAGAAGGGATATAACCAAAGGCCTGCAATATGACCACACCTTGGGGTATGCTTTAGAGGAAGACATTTTTTGTTGCTCTTGCACTTGAAGGCATCTGTTTATCCTAGTATATAAGCTGAGATATCAACTTATTTTTTTTTGCTTGTATCAAGAATTCAACATCAATAATAGCCAAACTATGGAACCAGCCTATGTGCCCATCAATAGATTGACATACAAAGAAAATAGGGCATATATATTATATATATAATATATATAATATATATTTATAATTAATAGGGCATATATATATATATATATATATATATATATATATATATATATTATTCAGCCATAAAGAAGAAGGCAATCATGCCATTTGTAGGAAAATGAATGGAATGAGAGATCATCATGGTAAGCAACATTAGTCAGACTCAGAAAGACAAGTATCACATGTTTTCTCAGATATATAAAATCTAGAAAAACAACAACAACAACAAGAAAGTAGCAGAGGGACTATTAAGTAAAGGGAAGGTTATCATGGGGATGGAGATTAAAAGAGGGCGATAGGGAGGGTAGATATGATCAAAGTGCATTAAATACATGTAAAAAAATTTCACAATAAAACAATATTTTGTACAATTAATGTGTGCTAATTATAAATATCTTTAAAAAGTATTTGGTATCAGTGCTAATATATGACATGCCACAGTACAACAGAAAGACTTTTATCCATGTCTGATAAAATTTTCTGTAAATCATGAAAACTATACAGGTACCAAGTTGCATATACAATCTATGCAGCCTGTACAATTGCATCCATACACTGGCAAATCAAACAGCCTGAAATGATCCTTCTCCACCTCAGTTCTCTCCTAAAGAGAAGTCACTACATTGACCCAATTGTAAACTCTAATAGCATTGTAATGGTGATAAGAAAGAATGCTTTGCTTTCAATTCCTGCAGGATGTCAAGTGTGCATTAAAACTCTTGCAATTCTCTAGTATACATTCAAACAGAAATCCCAGTAAAGAGAAAGGAAGATTTACATATTTAGCAGGGCTTAAAAGGAGATTTGAATCATAGGACTGATTGCAACTGGCCCTGCTGATTATGAATAAGGATAAATTGGAATAAAACACCATCTATGCTAACTCCTGTCATAAGATCTTCATCAAGGCACAGAAGAACAATTTTTCAGGCCAAGCTCATTATTTAAAGACCAGCATGTGGTCACTTGCTGTATAACAAAGGCATGAGAACAATTATAAAAACCTTGCAGATTTGACATTCATTTGTAATTGAGCACTTTGAGACATGAACTTGATCTAGACAGCTAATGAATAAATGATCACTGTATTGTGATGAGGCTCATATTTCACAATTCTATGTATTTTAACAGTAGTAACTTTCTAGATTGGCCTACTTCCATAATTAGAGGATGTTGTGGAAGCACTAAGTGGATTTATAGAAATTAGGAATGATTTTCAAAACAAGTTGCACCTACATCTGTTGTGCCTGCAGCAATATAAGTACAATGGACTTGGGTTTGGCATCAATGACCACTGCTGGGTGCCAAGCTTAGCCATGCACACCTGCATCTCAGCACTTACAGGCACTGTCTTTGTCAAATATTTGGCCCTATAAATCTCTAAAAAGCAAAAATGGCAACTGTTTGGGGTAATATTCAACATCTGAATTGGGAACACAGGAAGATTCAAAACAGAGTGGTTGAAAATGAGAAAGATTTAGAGATTCAAATGAAAAGCTCAATTACTTTTCAATGCATAGACCTTACTTTGCAGGATGAAGTTTGGCATTTTCTTTTGATTTGAAATAACATGTCTGTCCTTGTACTGACGAGAGCTTAAATAACATCAAGATGAGAAAGAATGGGAAAATGCTATTTTTTAAGTTCAAACTTCATTTTTTAAGTCCTCCAGAGAGGACCAAATTTTGTTGAGAATAGTGATATCAGAGAACTTCTTTCTTTAAAGTTTCATTTCTTTCCCAAAGCTGGGGCTCTCCTACTTCCTAAACATACATGATGGTCAGAAAATCAAAAACAACAAATAAAACCCACTGAAGAACTGCTCAAGGGTACAATCAAATAAGAATGTGTATGAAGTATGAATTTACTCTAACTACCCTACAATCTGCTATAAGCATTTTGCATTACTATAGTTTTTCTTAGACATCCTGAATTGCAAGCAAAATATTTGTTGAATAAAGTTTTTTGTTTGGTGCTTTCCAGTGGAGGAAATTAAGTAAATTAAATAAATAACCCTTAGTGTCTTTTTTCCACAGCCCAGTTTTATTGATGCCATCAACAAAATTTTTAGGATAGTAATTCAAATTCCAAATGCTTCAAACCAATGAGCATACCATGTTTTATTATTTTTTTATTATGGATGTTTTGAGTGAAAGACAATTGAAAGATGACCCTTAGGTTTAGCTTGAATAGATAGATTTTAATGCTTCAGTGAAACTGATGACTTCTATGTAATGAAAAGGGGAAACTGATCAATACTAGAAGTGAATTCTTTCAACTTCCATCTTTAGTTGTCAATAAGTACTTCCAAAGCCTAGCTAGCAACAAAGAATAGGATGACTAGAGTAGTTTGAGCTTATTCAGTTTGTAATGCAAGCCTACCTGCTCTTTTGAAGTCTTAACCTGATGAGTACTACAACCAAAAATGCTTCCTTGAGTCCTGAAAAATATTGTGCATGACCTTCAGTAGAAAGAGTGCTCTGATTTGGAGTCCTCAGCCTGCAGTTGGCTGAGAATGACTAGAAAAATATTTTTGTGTTTATATGTACCTGTGTGCTTGCCCTCATGAAGTCCAACAAAGGTCTACCTTGATTAAAATACTGCAGTTCCCCCAAACTTGTCATAATTGAATGAAGCTAAAAGGTTGGAATAAACACTTAAAAATTCCAACAAATACTAAATGAAAACTGTTTCTTTGTTGTATTCTGGATTTCTCAATAACAAAGGTATTAACCATTATTAATATGAAAGTAAATAGTAATCATTATATACTTATGATTCATATACATATACTATTTCATATTTTTTCAAAGTTATTTATAAGCATTAGATGGATTTCTCTGTGCAATTTTACTATTGTCCTCATTTTATGGAGAAAAGTTCATTATAATAGTAGAAAAAGTACACATAGTCATTCAAGCCAGAGTTCATATCTCACATTCAATGTTTAGTAACTGGGTAAATTTTGGCAATATATTTAATGTTTCTGAGATTTTGTTTCTTCATTTGTGAAACAAGTTTGTTAGGTAAAAAATAAATTCAGCTACAAAAACAATGACAGTATTAACTTATAAAATACATGATTACTGTTTGCCAACCACCATGACTAAATGTTTTATCTATTTGGGATTTGATGTACAAGTTAAGAGAGTAATAGTGGGAGTCAGATCTGAGTTTGACTCCTAATTCTGTTACCTATGTCCTGTGTAACATTGGACAAATTACTTAACTTCTCTAAGCTTCAATTTCCTCAGCAATAATATGGTAATCTAAATGCCTATTTCACAGGTAAGTTGTCTTATAATCAAATAAAAGTGATTACATTTTAATTCTTCATCTGCCTATCTCTTTCTATCCCTTTATCTTGCTTTTTTAAATTTATAGCATTTAATACCAATTGGCAGTATATTGCCTATTTTCTTATTTGTTAATTTTATATTTTCCCATTAGCATGTAAAGTATAAGAGGAAAGGGACTTAAAGGGACTTTATTTATTTATTTATTTGCAATTGCCATTTACCCAAGATCATGGTTTAGCTCATTTAAGGTGCTCAAATATTTATCAAATGAATGTCAGGAATTTTGTACCCATATATCCAAAATCTAAGGGTTTAATAACTCTTCATCGTTTTATTCAGATACATGGAAAAGGCAAATGACCTGCCTAAGTATCCACATCTGCTGACTGACTGGGATAGATTAGGTCACAGATTTTCTACTTCTGGTTCTTTCATGTTTATATTATTGTAATGGTTCTCCAAATGTGAACCCTGAACAAGCAGCATCAGTATCATCTTGGAACCATGTTAGCATTATAGACTCTCAGGCCCCAACCCAGACTGGAAGCACTTGGGGTGGATCCAAGAAATTTTGGTTTTAGCAAGCCCTTGTAATAACTCTGATACATGACAAAGTTTGACAACCACCGTACTATAAACCTCAATACTTTCAAACAACATGGCTGCTTTCTAATAACACACTTTCTTCAATTTCAAATGGAAAATGTGATACCATTAAATTTAAACTAAACATTTATTATTATAAAGATAATCTCTTGCAACTTTAACTTTTTTTCCCTACTAATATCAAAAAAGACTTTTTGTAGCTAACCCTTGGCTTTACTCAATGCCAAGGAGTAAATTGCCACAGGACTATACCCACATAGATTTAGCCTTTAAAGCTAATATAAAAGTCCTTTCACAGATCAAGGGAAATACCATAAATCATGAGAATCAATTTATTCTTTGGATGCTGTTTAATCAGATATGCCACATGTTTTCAATATTGTTAAGCACCTCATGAAAATAATTTTCAAAATCTACTTTGATCTAGCTTCTTTCACAATGATTGTCAGATTTTTTTAAGTTTTTATTTTTAAAAACAGTTTGAAGATCTTAAAATGCCAAAAGAGGAGAAAAAAAAAAAACATTGATTGATTGTTGTCTCTAATTCTATGGGAGGAAAGTAAAGGTTTTACTACATCTTGTTCTTCAATTTATTGATTACACTGTAGAAATTGGTTGTGCTTAGATTATTGAAAAGATTAAATAGCAAAAAAGACAACAGTCAGTGTTGTTTTTACAAAGATACTTTAAGCCTTCATTTGTCATATTTTTTATCTTTTTGCCTTCATAAATCTTGATCTTACATTGGCATGATGGTGCAATGAAATAATTCAAAGATGAATTTTCCATTCTCTTGGAGGTAATGATAACACAATGGTGGTGAACATAATTAGTTTTCATTCTAGAGACATAAAAATTGAAAATAACATTTTCCCCTATGTAGTTAGGGCTTTCTGTAATGGAAAATCACAATTTTCTCTTAAGAGTATCATTGCACAACAGGCAAAATCTATTTATTTTTGTTAGAAAAAATTCATTTCATATAAGCCTGAATCAGCCTGTTCTTTGGGAAATATAAGGTAGATTATGAAAATTAAGTAGGGAAAAAAGTCAAAATAGATATGGTTTCAATCAAGAGATGATTGGGGGAAAGTATGTGTATATTAATACTTCTTCACTCACGACAACTGGATGCTCCAACAGAGTATATTTTAGATTTCTGTATTCATGCAACCTGGAGTACCAAAGCCAACTTTGCATTTGTTAGGTCCAGTTAACTCTGGTATATTTTCAGAGCAGATTTTTGGAGAAGATTCTAATCTAAGCAACTTGTTAGCTTGAGTGATTTTGTTAATATTAAGAATTTACTATTCCAGTTTTCTCACACAAGTAAATGATTATCTTCTCATGCTAATCCACAATAAATCATACCCCCTATGCACAATGAAAATGTTTCTTCAGCATGGATGGCAACAGAGCATAACATTTAGGTTTAGGACATTTATCTCTCTGAAAACCCTATTTTAAACTAAAAGAATCCCTGAGAGTGGGCAAAATATTAGGCTGGAGGAGTCCCTCAGTAGTGCCCTAGTGAATAGTATTGGGAAGGGATATATATTCCCCAAAGATAAACTTAAAATAACACTTTTTACTCTAAACTTTTTAAATTTGCATTCATCAGGGCTTAGTGCTGCGGAAAGGCATATGTGTCCAAAAAATGTACATAAGCCCAAGGTACTTTGGAAGGATATTCTAACCGGACAATGGAAAGGTCCTGACCCAGTAATTGTCTGGAGTCGGGGGTCTGTTTGTGTGTTTCCACAGGGAGAACAGCAGCCTATTTGGATTCCTGAAAGATTAACTAAAGCGATTTCTACAAACCAAAAAGAAGATGATTTGGCTCAAATGCATAACAGTTTGATATCCAAAACTCCAGTTTGGCTATTCTAATATCTGCGACAGAACCAGGATGCTTTTTTCAATATCTATTTTATTATTACCCTTTCCCACAGCATGAAGTTCTATTTTGGTTTTTGAGCTCATATAGACCTAGCTTAATGTTTTGCTGATCAGTTCTATTTTTTGACCATAGAGTTTTTAAACATTGCAATGGAGATTTCACCTGTAAAAAGTTATAAAGCCTTTACTATTATGTTATGTGTTGTTTGTATTATATTATGTGTGCACACTTGTGTTTTGTGTTGTATGTTTGTATGTACGTATGTCCATATATCATATATGATGAGTGCTCATGAAAAAATGGATCCAATTTTTTTTTATTCACGTGATTTAAATGGTTTAATTTAAATTGGGTAAACAGCTGTTGAGGATTGTTTTAATATGTGAACAAAAAAGGAGGTTAACAGATCTGTTTGTTTACTTTCACCTTTCCTTTTCATTATATTTAATAATTCTGTTCAAGATAATGTAAATTCTTCAGAAAATTGCTTTCTTTTAGTGCCTTCTGGAATGTTACATAATTTTTTCTTTAGCCATTATTGCCAGGATTCCTATCTTCATCCCAGTGCCAGTGAAGACAAAGATAAAACCAATCTACAGCTTCTGCAAGAGCCATCACTGAACTGCTTGCAGAACTTGCCTGGACTATGTATCACTTGTATGCATTGTGGACTCACTTGTATGCATTGTGAATTATCTGTTGGTGCAGCGACTTGTGGTAGTGTTGGGGTATCCCGTCAATTGGCTTGGTGTATCCTCCTCCCTTCTGCTTGTGATGGGGGCCAACAGAGGTGAGGCAAAGAAACTCACACCCCCCCCCCGCTGGTACAAAGACCTCTCCACAGGTGTGACTGTATGCTGGACCGGTAGTCAATGACGGGTAAGATCCAATTGCAATGGTACCAACCTAAGACAGGAGGTTGACGCCTTGAGGTCAGCTCATCCGATGACGGGTAAGGACCATATGTACTATTAGACAACCTAAGGCAGGCATGGTCCCTAAGCCACATGCTTGTTGTTTAAACATAGAGGAGGAGATGTTGAAGAGCCACAGCCAAAGGGGCCCCAGAAAACTTCCAGCTGCCAGCTGATGATTGGCTCACAGCGGCCCCAGCAAACTTCTAGTTGCCAACTGATTGGCTCCTCTGCGGTGATGCTCATTGTGTTGTTTCCCCACCCTTTCAGACCACGGAGCTGCTCATTGGGAAATTTTTTTTTTTTTTTGGTCAAAAGAAACGAACTTTATTTTTAGAACACACATGCCAAACCACACAGCTCTTCAGGAAAACCTTCAGAGCCCAACTGCCACCACCGGCTTCCCACAAGCCTCTCCACCTCCCCCACTCCTCCTGATCATTACCTTCATATAAAGCAATAAAAAGAAAAGGAGGAATTGATGATGGCAGTAAGAAGGCTGGGTATATTTAGATGAGGAATAGCTGAATAAAATAAAATATCAAATATAAGTAATGAGATTCCCATAATATCAAGAAAGTAAGGGCTGCCTAGGGGAAAGGGATTTTGCACACTTCCATATATGAAATGCAGCCATCGTCAGGAGCCAGTTGGTCACATGATGTGTAGATAGATAAGTGCCTGGATGGACAAGATTTCTCACCTAAATGTTAGTGTGCACTGAAAGCTTGGGAAAAATACAAGAGAAGAGTTAGGAATGAGAAATATCACCTCTGAACCTCAGACAATGCTTTGTTTCTAAATGCAGAAGGGACAATCAAGCTCATTGCTGCAGTTGGCCAAACAAGATCACCTAAATGTCATCTGCTTTACTCCAGATCAATGATGCTATCACTGTGACCTATGATTTGGGAAATGTTAAAGTAGAGCCCAATAAAAGGAAGCTAATCCCAATTTCAATCCCTGAATTTTACCCTTTTAGTTATGTCAAATCAATAACCATTCATTGGCTACAGTGATTCTCAAATGGAGGAGCAAACTGCACATTTTTCTTAATGACAGCAACTGTTAACATTGAGCTCTACCTGGTTTGGTGTGACTGAAAAAGAACATTAGAGTAACATGGAATATTTCAACATTTCATTGCATGTCTTTTTGACACTATCATGAATTTTCTTTTATTTTGATAACAACAAAGATAATTGTGTGTTTCAAAGTGGTTTTGTGAGAAAAAGAAATACATGCACATTTTATTTTTTAATCTCTTTGTCCTACATCACACCTCAAATTCAGGAAGTAAAGAAATGATATTCTCATACTTCCAATGGCCACTTTTAAGTGTTCTGTTGGATTTCATTTAAGAGGTAAAATTGGAAGGGACAGAAAAGAAGTTATCTTCTGCTTTTACATAATTAAATATCTGATTCTGCCTTCTCTAATTGTTACTATATTACTAGATGGTTTGGAAAAACCCTTTGTCAAACAACATGTGACTCATTCTTTACTAAATGAGTAGGGGAAGGAATGAAAGGAAAGTGATTAAGAGCCAGGTAGTGGCACACGTACGTGCTGCCTTATTCAAAGACTTACCTCTGATGTCAAGCAAATTCAGAATGTCTGATTTACACTTACTTTAGTAGTTAATTCAGTGTGCAACCATATACCTGGAGTAGTTCATTTCTCAAATTCCATACATATGGATCTAATTTTTGAAGCAGTTCCAAACTAAATTATCTGTATTCTTTAATTTGATTTCCTATACTGCAAAATTCCAATATGACTATGTAGTCATTATACAATGGTGCAGAGAAGATATATAGGTTCTATTTTCTTATGGGGCTCTCCAATTATAGATATACACATATTGTGTGGTGTGATGTGAAGTATGATGATGTGTGGTAGAGTGAAGAGTTTCTTAGTCCATTTTGTCTGAGAGCAGTGGTTTAAAAAGGTCTAGCAAAAGGTATAAAATAATTATGGTTGAAAAGTGAGGAAAATGATAATAAATGAGGGTCAATCTAATAAATAAAGAAGTCAATGATGGGGGAGGTGAAATTGGAAGAAGATAATTCAGAGGGGTGAGATGATTAATATTATTAGGTGACAAATACTGTCATAAGTATGATGTAGTGGAGAAAGCACAGAGGCTTTGAAATAAAAGAGATCTATGTTTTGAATCTTGTTTTTTTTTTTCAGTTTACTAGCTGTGTTTTTGACAATATATGTAACTTCTGCTGCCCTAGTTATAGAATGGCAGCAATAATCTTTTCCATGGAAGACTGTTGTGAGATTAATAGTTGTTATATATAAATTGACTTATTCAAAGGGAATTCTCACTAAATGGTAGTCATTATTGTTATTATTTAACTGATGGGGCAAAATTTTCAAATGAGTGATCACTTAGCATGAATCATGACTATTATTTCTTTGTAGTCATGAAAAAGACAATGAACAGGATGGGTAGTAATGAGATTATATAAATTATACATAGTTATTTTTAATTCTCTGCTATTTTTTTTGTAAGAAAATAGACAGATGCCACGGTATTCTAGCAAGACTTTTGAAGGGACAGACGGATAATTCTCTTGGAAAGGAGTGTGAAATATGTGAAAGAAGCTAAATTTTGGAGTCTAGGCAGATGGATTTGAATTCACTATTTATAAGCTTAATAGATGTTAAATCTCTGTCAGCCTCAATTACCCCATTTGAAAAGTGAGAATAGGGTATCTGTCAAGAACAAATTAAGTAGCATAATAAGCCACCCAATACAATGTCTAATACACAGCAGACTCATGGCAGACTCACAATAACCCTTGATCTCTATTTTCACACTCCAATATCATCACTTTTCCCCAAAACCACATGGTATGCCCAGGAACTGTTTAAAATATAGTCAATCTTAATGTGTCTTGATAACAGCAATATTCATGACCAGGAGACCCTCCTGAGACTAGAATAAGAGATCTATTTAACGGTTTAACAAAAGCTTCAGGATTTCTAACAGGGAAAAATAATGTTTTATTTCTCTTACTTAGAGCATAGGGAATCTTTCATGTTATCTTCCTGTTTCCTGTTTTTCATATGTAAGAATAAAATAAAGTGACAGTGTTAAAAATAAAAAAAAAGATGGATTTTAGATTTCTAACAGAACCATTGTTACCTGAAAGCTAAGCAAGTTTTGACAGGTAGAATAAAAGAAGCTAAAAGAAGAGTATAAAAGAGGTAGTGTAGCACCTAGAGAATTTGAGGAACCGAAAAGTATGCTTTTTGGCAAGCAAAAAAAGCTAATTTTTCTATAGAAGTAGAATTCTGGAAACACTGAAGAAGAGAACCATGACATAGAATCTTTACACTAGCTTACATCTGCTCTCACTAAAGGCTCAAAACTGAAGACAAAGGTTTTTGAATTTTATCCCCAAGAACTGATAAAAACAAGTTATAATCATTCAGAGACAGTAATAAATAAACCTAAAAACAATCTATCCCAGGTTGTGCTATTTGTGGAAAATTATTTCCTGAGCACAAGAAAACTGAATCATTTATTTATCACTTAATGTATTTTCAGGTTTCAGAAAATTGAATCCAAACTGTTTTAAGCCTTTGATAGAAATTCATAATGCTAAATAACCTTTTTAGAATACTAGAGAGGTTACAAATCAAATATTTTAGTGTCTACTTTAGGAAACTTGGAAGAAAAAAAAATTAAACTTGAAGTAAAACAAGAAAGAAAATAATGAATATCAAAGCATCAAGCAATAAAATGAGAAAAAAATAAAGAAAATCTTCCTTAAGAAGATCAATAAAAGCAGTAAATCCCAATAATATTCAATGATCAAGTGGGATCTACCCCAAGAATATAAGGTTAGTTTAACATTAGAAAAATAACTCATGTAACTTATAATAAATCATACCAGAAAAGAAAAAAATATATATTGCTACTTCAGTAGACTCAGAAAAAGCATTTGAAAATATGCAGTAGCCATTAGTGATTTTAAAAAGAAACAAACCAGGCTGGGGATATAGGTCACCTGGTACAGTACTTGCATGTACAAGACTCTGGGTTCAATCTTCAGCAGCACACACACACACACACACACACACCCAAAAAAGACAAACAAACCTCTCATCCAATTGAGAATAAAAAGATCTTCCTCAACATGATCAATAAAAGCATTACCAAAAATTGGCAGCTAACATTATACATAATGGTAAAAGAACAAGAATGAGACAAAATTCCAGCTCTCCTTGCTTCAATTCAATATTGTATTAGGGGTGCTAGCCAGGGAAATTAGATGACAAAAAGGAATAAAATCTATACCATATTGAAAATAAAGAGGTAAATCAGTCTTTATTTGAAGATGATATGAATGTCTATGTAGAATATCTGTCAAAATCTACACAAAGTAGTTACTACAACCAATGAGTTAATCCAATAAAGATGCAGAATATAAAAGTACAAAAAGCAATTTTGATCAGCTGCCAAAATGATGGAGACAGGAGTCTATCATACCCTCTTCACACAAAAACAACAATTTACCTGGAGAAATACATTCTTAAAGTTACTGAATGTCTTGGGAAATTTTACTAACAGCATACAACAAATGGAGAAACATCCTGTCAAGAAAGCCTGCTAAATCTTAGTAAGATAGCAGTATTTGCAATTGAGTCCCAATTCCATGTTGAGGAAACTCTACACCAGATATTTTCAGCCTAGAAGATGGGGCTCACTCTCCCCCTAGTTCCCCGTCTAGGACTGTAGTTTTTTCCCAGGAAGGTAAGGTCACTAGAATTTCCTATTCCTTGGCTCCATGTTGCGGAAACTCTATTCTGAACAAACCCAAACAAGATATCTGGGACTGCCCAAAGCACAGCAGACTGAGAATACTGGGCTTTAATCACCCCAACTCCAGCTGTCTGACAGAATAAAAATTATATACTGAGAGAGAAAAGACAAGAAGATCAAAGATTAGCACCACCCTCAGAACCTGGCTGTAGACCTTAGAAGAAGGACATTGCTACTCGCACCCCTCCAGCTCTTGTTCAGTGCAGCAGAGATTCTTTCCAGAAGGAAAGGTTGGCTTTAAGGACAAATAATCCTACAGCTAGGCCTTAAAGAACAATTTGGAACAAAGAGAATTCTATGCCTAAGGCCATTGTCAAAAACAATGCAGATCTTAGTAGAGAACAATTACAAGGACAATAGTATCTCCTTGATATTAGTAGCAACAAGTCAACTATCAAATCAACCAGATGTTTATTAGAATTATGGAAAGAGACAGCCAAGAGGGACCTTCAAGAGAACACAGTCAACCCTGGGAGTCAGAAGGCTACACAAAAGTGTTATCTAGGATGCGCCCCCTCAGGACCAATAAGAGAAGTATGTGGGGGGAAACCTGAAAATATTTCCCAAGTCATGCACACATCAATCAACAAATTTTGGAAACCTTACTGCCACTAGGGTGAAAGACACAATATTTGATCAAATACTGCCTGAACAATAAACTACTTGAATGCAACAGCAGCTTTAAGGAAGCCAAGTATAAAAAATAAAATTGGATGCATGCATTAACTGTTTAGAAAACAATGTGCATGCCCAAGGCTGAACCGTCTCAAGAAACCACCTACTGAACTTTGATCGTGGAGCAAAAATCATAAATTCCCTGAATAGTAACTTCAAAGCCACTCACAGATCAAATTGTAATGGGGAAAAATAGAATCAGCCAAGGCAATTAAATACATATTTGACCAATAACAGGCTTATTGTAGCACAGATGCAACCTCTAGGTAATTAGGTTAAAAGATAAGAAAAAGAAAAAGATTTTGAACATGGTTATCAGAAGCCATGCATAGTGAGGGAAAAAGAACAAAATTAGGCATAAAACAAATAATAAATGACAAATCAAATAAAACCACCCCTTAGTGGGAGGCGAGAGAGATTAATATCCAATTTGCTATCATGTGTTATCTAAAATATCCCATATTCAAATAAAGAATTAAGAGACATGGAAAACAAAGAGAAAGTATGGTCCATAGCCTGGGGGAAAAAAGTTATATAAATTACCTCTTTTAGAAAGCCTAGTTTTTCTACTTACTAGACACAGAAAGATACAGTTGCCCTAAATATGTTCAGTGATCTACAGGAAACTGTCCAAAGAAGCAAAGTATAAAAACAATGTCTCAACAAACAGAGCATATAAGGAGAGATTCTTAACAGATCATATAAGCAGACAGAAGAAAGACTCAAAGAATTGGACAGAAGAATTGTGATCCAAAACTGGCAAAAAGAGTAAAAATGAAAAGACATCACTGTCAAATTTTTAAAAATCAAATATGAAGAGAGAACCATTAAAGGAGCTAGAAAAAAATGACTAATCAAGTACCAAAGAACCAGATGAAATTAATTGCTGACCTCTATTATTGTGGGGCGGCCAGCACCCCACCAGGGTAGTTTCCTGCTCAGGAGGTTGTGAGCTTCTGTGAGAAAACAAAAGTCTGAAATAATTAGTAAAGAAATAAGAGACAGAGCCAGAAATTAGATCAAAGAGGAGCTCCTGATAGATTTTCCAATCCTGTTAGGAGCTGGAACTGAACAGCTAGAAAGTGGCTGGGGTTCTTTATTTAAGGGGGAGTACATCAAAGGCAGGGATAATGTTTCAGCGGGAGGAATCTTGCTTCTCCATGAGGTAGGGGTCTTGAAGTAAACAAGATGATTGGCATCTTGGCAAGCCACACCTATCTATGAAAGCTTGTGTGGCTATGTGGCTACAGTAGGTCATCCATCTCCAGTGCAGTGCTGAACTCTTGACAGAACTGGGTAGGAAGTCACATGAAGTGGGCAGTCTCAAACCAGCAGGATTGTGGTGGAGTGTTCCCAGATACCAGACTTTTCTACCCAATGATTTCCATGTCTGTTTGGTTCACACACAGTTCATGAATTGCTCTGGCCCTCTACTCAAAAAAGTAAAGACCAGAAACAGTGGGATAACATGGCTAGAAAAAAAATGTCAACCAAGACTACTATAGTTTGCAAAATTATCTTTCCAAAATAAAGGCAAAAAAAGACATTCAAAGATAAACAAAAATAAGAGAATTTATTGCCAATGAACCTGGCTTAAAGGAAATACTAAGGGGAGTTCTTAGGGATTAATGCAAATGACACCAACCATTTATTCAAACCCACACAAAAATGAAAAAAGAACCAACAAAGGTAATTATGTGGGAAATTAAACAAGATTATATAATTGCACTTTCATTTCTCTATCTTCTATTACCTGATTTAAAAAGAATTTGCATGAACAATATATACATAATTGTACTGATAAGCTAAAATCACAGAAATATAGTATATTTGACAATAAAAATCACAAAGGAAGAAGGTGGCATAAAAATTGTATTGGTGTAAGAAAATGACATAAGAAAGTTAACTCTAAACCAAAGTAAGAATTTAAGATAATCAGAAAGAGTAAATAAGAAAGTTAATATAACAAGGGCCTGGAGAGATGGCTCAGTGGTAGAGTGTTTTCCTAGTATACATAAGGTCCTGGGTGCAGTTCCCAGAACTGCAAATAAAAGAAAAAGTTAATGTAACAAAACCTGCAAATATGTACCAATTTTCCTTTTTCCATTAAACTTACTCAAATTACATAAAGTAATAACAATAAGATATTGTTGTATGTGTACACATGTATGTGTATATACATGACAACAATAACACACAAAAAGACAGTGAGTAGAACTATATACTATTAAAGTTTTATTATTTCACTAGAATTAAATTATCATAAACCTGAAGTAGATTTTGATAAGAAAAATGGGTAAAATTAATTCTAGACCAACAGCTAGAACCAATAAAATCTTACACTAAAAATATACACTCAATACCAAAGAAGGCAGAAAACAAGGAAAAGAATAATAATAAAAATAAGACATGAAAGAAGGAAGATGGAGGAGTAGAGGAGAACTTGCACTGGCATGACTTGGTATGAATGGTCAGTCACTTTTCAGCATAGGAGCCCCCATTCACAAATTTAAGCTTCATAGAGCTTGCGACAGTATTTTAAACATCTGTTTAGTACAAGGACAGGCCAAAACATGAGAAAACCTGAGTGGCTGTGCATAGAAGCCGGCCAGCGGCAGCGCAGCCCAGGAACTGGATGCTGACGAGTGGAGGTGAACGCTACTGAAGCAGCGTAGAGATGCAGGCTCACAGAGCCTTTAAGATCAAAGCATGCTAAACTGCCACCCGTGTCACGGCAGGGTATTATACCAAGAACTGAACTCAGGGCAAATTGGATGAACAGCCTAGCCCCCCCACATCACCAGACACCCTGGAGCAGAAACGGAAAATCTTAGAAAATCAGTTTTTAGCAGACAGCGAGATTGGCTACTGAACAGGTGTGTGATTTACAGCCTCCCCTCTACCCAGCTGTGATAACTCAAAACTTTTCTTGCCAGCTCTCAGTGGGCATGGCTATCAGAGGGAATAAGACAGAACAGGTTGCCGGTTTCCAACTCCCCCTCTCCACAGCTGTGAAGACCTGGTGACTTACCAATACAGAGATAGCCCCCAGTTGATCAGGAGCAAAGGGCAGCCAGGGAGCCGCAAGCCCAGAGTGAACCCAGAGCTGTGGAGAAGAGTCCCAGTATTTGGGACCTGGTGGGCAGGAAAGGTGAGGGAGATAGAGACCTGGGACAACCCCAAAACACCAGGATTGGAGAGGCACCCGGCAGGGGAGGAAGAGCCACCTCACACAGATTGCTTCTACCACCTTGAGGGCAGAGACTCAACCTGGAATACACAATGTCACCTACTGGAAGAGAAGAAAATAAAATTCTAAGAGTGTATTATTATTATTATTATTTCTCTCTTCTTTTTCCTTCTTTCCTTTTTTCATTTAATCTTTCTTTTCCTCTGTCTTTTTCATTCCTTTTTCTATCTCTTTTTTTCTTTCTCCTCTTCCTCTCCCAACCTCCCAAGTATTACTACTTCTACTATGTGTAAATTACTAAATGCAAATAGGTGATTGTTTCTATGCTTCTTATTGTCCTCCCATGTACTTAGCCACCCTAAAATACCTCCTGTCTATTCTCTTGTTAATAACCCCCATCATTAGAGTTCTCCTCCAAAGTAGCTAAGATATATTAACCCCCATACCCTTACATATTTTCCCCTAAACATAAAGTCCTATGACAGACCCTCAGTTCTCTATACACCACCAGAATCTGTATGCCTTTGATGAAGCTAATGAATGTATTGTAAACTATAATTGAATCCAACATCTCTAGACACTGTCTCCCATCACAAAGGAGAGATCTGGGAACTATTCAAGAGCAATACAAATTTATAGGAGAAAAATAATAACACAACAGTCGCACAGAGCTGGAAAGAAATATGAGCAACATGAAAAAAACCAAGGAAAAAAAGGAACACAAACAATGAAGGACAACTCAACATTACAGGAGTTGCTAGCCACAGCAGAGAGATTGTCAGATAAAGACTTCAAGATATACATGCTTCAGATGTTATAGAGTCTTAAGGAGGACCTTAGACAGCAAATGCAGACAATGAAAGATCACTTTGACAATGAATTACATAAACAAATCCAAGAAGCAAAAGATCAACTCTACAGGGAGATAGAAGTTATAAAAAAAAAAAAAAACAGAAATCCTGGGAATGAAGGAAATAATAAACCAAATAAAAACTCAAATGAGAGTATCACCAGCAGACTGAAACACTTAGAAGTCAGAACATCAGACAACGAAGACAAAGTATATCATCTCAAAATTTCGTAGACAGCTCAGAAAAGTTGATAAGAAACCACAAGCAGAACATTCAAGAAATATGGGATAACATAAAGAAAACAAATTTAAGAGTTATAGGGATAGAGGAAGGTATAGAGGTCCAAACCAAAGTAATGAGCTATCTCTTCAATGAAATAATTTTAGAAAACTTTCCAGACATGAAGAATGAAACGGAAATCCAAATCCTAGAAGCCTACAGGATGCGGAATGTACCAAACCACAAGAGACCCACACCAAGACACATTATAATGAAAATGCCCAGCATACAGAACAAGGAGAGAATTTTTTTTTAAGAGAGAGTGAGAGAGGAGAGAGAGAGAGAGAGAGAGAGAGAGAGAGAGAGAGAGAGAGAATTTTTTTTTAATATTTATTTTCTAGTTCTCAGCGGACACAACATCTTTGTTGGTATGTGGTGCTGAGGACCGAACCCAGGCCGCACGCATGCCAGGCGAGCGTGCTACCGCTTAAGCCACATCCCCCCCAAGGAGAGAATTTTAAAAGCCACAAGAGAAAGGAAGCAGATTACATTTAGAGTTAAACCAATTAGGTTAACAGTGGATTTTTCAACACAGACTCTGAAAGCTAGAAGACTCTGGAACAATGAATTTTAAATGTTGAATGATAATGAGTTCCAACCATGAATCTTATATCCAGCAAAATTAACCTTCAGATTTGAAAATGAAATAAAAACCTTCCACAAGAAACAAAAGGAAAAAGAATTTGCAGCTAGAAAACTGTCACTTTATAGCATCATTGGCAAAACATTACATGAAGAGGAAATGAAAAATAACAATGAAAACCAACAGTGGGAGGTAATACCATAAAGGAAAAACTAATCAAAGAGGAAAAATAAATCAAGTTAAATAACAAAAATAAATAAACATAGCTGGAATTACAAACCATATCTCAATAGTAACCCTAAATGTTAATGGCTTAAACTCACCAATTAAAAGACATAGGCCAGCAGACAGGATTAAAATAAAGATCCAACAATATGCTGCCTACAGGAGACTCATCTGATAAGAAAAGACATACACAGACTGAAGGTGAAATGTTGAGAAAAATCATACCACTCACATGGACCTTGGAAGCAAGCAGGTTTGTCCATACTGATATAAAAAAAATAGACTTCAAGACAAAGTTAATCAGAAGGGATAAAGAAGGACACTACATACTGCTAAAGGGAACCATTGACCAACAAGACATAATAAGTATTAATATATATGCCTGAAACAATGGTTCATCAATCAAACTCTTCTCAAGTTCAAGAGACAAATATACCACAACAGAATAATCATGGGTGATTTTAACACACCTATCTCACCACTGGACAGATCTTACAAACAAAAGTTGAATAAAGAAACTATAGAACTCAATAACACAATTAATAATTTAGACTTAATTGACATATATAGAATATATCAACCAACATCAAGCGGATATACTTTTTTCTCAGCAGCACATGGATGCCTCTCAAAAATAAACCATATATTATGCCATAGGGCAACTCTTAGCAAATACAAAGGAGTAGAGATATTACCATGCATTTTATCTGATCATAATAGAATGAAATTGGAAATCAATGATAAAATAAGGAAGAAAAATTCCTACATCATGTGGAGAATGAACAATATGCTACTGAATGAACAATGGGTTACAGAAGACATCAAAGAGGAGATTAAAAAATTCTTAGAGGTAAATGAAAACACAGACACAACATATCAAAATCTCTGGGACACTATGAAAACAGTATTAAGAGGAAAATTCATTGCATGGAGTTCATCCCTTAAAAGAAGAAAGAGCCAACAAATAAACGACCTCACACTACATCTCAAAGCCCTAGAAAAAGAAGAAAAAATCAACAACAAATGCAGTAGAAGGCAAGAAATAATTAAAATAAGAGCTGAAATAAATGAAATTGAAATAAAGGAAAAATTTTAAAAATTGACAATATTAAAACTTGGTTCTTTGAAAAAATAAATAAGATTGACAGACCCTCAGCCATGCTCATGAAGAGAGAGAACCCAAATTACTAGTGTATGGGATGAAAAAGGCAATATCACAACAGACACTACAGAAATACAGAAGATAATTAGAAATTATTCTGAAATCTTATACTCCAATAAAATAGAAGATAGTGGAGGCATTGATAAATTTCTTAAGTCATATGATCTGCCCAGATTGAGTCAGGAAGATATACACAACTTAAACAGACCAATATCAAGTGAGGAAATAGAAGAAGCCATCAAAAGATTACCAACCAAGAAAAGCCCAGGACCCAATGGATATACAGCAGTTTTACAAAACCTTTAAAGAAGAACTAATACCAATACTCTTCAATCTGTTTCATAAAATAGAAAAAGAGGGAGTACTTCCAAATTCATTCTACAAGGCCAACATCACCCTGATTCCAAAACCAGACAAAGACACTTCGAATAAAGAAAACTTCAGACCAATATCTCTAGTGAATATAGATACAAAAATCCTCAATAAAATTCTGGCAAAATGGATACAAAAACACATCAAAAAGATCGTACACCACAATCAAGTGGGATTCATCCCAGGGATACAAGGTTGGTTTAACATACAGAAATCAATAAATGTAATTCATCACATCAATAGACTTAAAGATAAGAACCACATGATCATCTCAATAGACGCAGAAAAAGCATTTGACAAAATACAGTATCCCTTTATGTTCAAAACACTAGAAAAACTAGGGATAAAGGCATTCCCTCTAAAATCTGGAACAAGACAGGGATGCCCTCTCTCACCACTTCTATTCAACATAGTTCTTGAAACACTAGCCAGAGCAATTAGACAGATGAAAGAAATTAAAGGCATAAAGATAGGAAAAGAAGAACTTAAATTAGCACTATTTGCTGATGACATGATCCTATACCTGGCCAACCCAAAAAGTTCTACCAAGAAACTTCTAGAACTAGTAAATGAATTCAGCAAAGTGGCAGGATATAAAATCAACACCCATAAATCAAAGTCATTCCTTTATATCAGTGACAAATCCTCCAAAAAGGAAATAAGGAAAACTACCCCATTCACAATATCCTCAAAAAATAAAATAAAATACTTGGGAATAAACTTAACAAAAGAGGTGAAAGATCTATGCAATGAAAAATACAGAACTGTAAAGAGAGAAATAGAATAAGACCTTAGAAGATGGAAAGATCTACCTTGCTCATGGATAGGCAGAATTAATATTATTAAAATGACCATATTACCAAAAACCCTATACACATTCAATGCAATTCCGATAAAAATCCCAATAGCAACCCTCAAAGAAATAGAAAAAGCAATCATGAAATTCATCCAGAAAAATAAGAGACCCAGGTTAGCTAAAGTAATTCTAAGCAGGAAGAGTGAAACTGGTGGTATCGCGATTCCAGATTTTAAACTATACTATAGAGCAATAGTAACAAAAACAGCATGTTACTGGCACCAAAACAGGCTGCTAGACCTATGGTACAAAATAGAGGAGACAGAGACTAACCCACAAAACTACAACTATCTTATATTAGACAAAGGTGCTAAAAGCATGCACTAGAGAAAGGATAGCATGTTCAACAAATGGTGCTGGGAGAACTGGAAATCCATATGCAACAAAATGAAATTGAATCCCTATCTCTCACCATGCACAAAAGTTAACTCAAAATGGATCAAGGATCTAAGAATTAAATCAGAGACTCTGCATCTAATAGAAGAAAAAGTAGGACCTAATCTTCATCACGTGGGGTTAGGCCCCAATTTCCTTAATAAGACACCTATAGCACAAGAATTAAAACCAAGAATCAACAAATGGGATGAATTCAAACTAAATAGTTTTTTTTCCTCAGCAAAAGAAATAATATGTGAGGTGAATAGGGAGCCTACATCCTGGGAACAAATTTTTACCCCTCACACATCCGATAGAGCTCTAATCTCTAGGGTATACAAAGAATTCATAAAGCTATACATCAAAAAAACAAATAACACAATGAACAAATGGGCCAAGGACATGAACAGACACTTCTCAGAGGAGGACATACAATCAATCAACAAGTACATGAAAAAATGCTCACCATCTCTAGCAGTCAGAGAAATGCAAATCAAAATCACCCTAAGATACCATCTCACTCCAGTAAGATTGGCAGTCATTATGAAGTCAAACAATAACAAGTGCTGGTGAGGATGTGGGGAAAGGGGTACACTTGTACATTGCTGGTGGTACAGCAAATTGGTTCAGCCAATTTGGAAAGCAGTATGGAGATTCCTTGGAAAGCTGGGAATGGAACCACCAGTTGACCCAGCTATTCTTCTTCTCAGACTATACCCAAAGGACCTAAACAGAGCACACTACAGAGACACAGACACATCAATGTTTATAGCAGCACAATTCACAATAGCAAGACTCTGGAGCCAACCTAGATGCCCTTCAATGGATGAATGGAAAAAAAATGTGGCATATATACACAATGGAATATTACTCAGCACTAAAAAATAACAAGATCATGGCATTGGCAGGGAAATGGATGGCATTAGTGTAGATTATGCTAAGTGAAGCAAGCCAATCCCTAAAAAAACAAATCCCAAATGTCTCCTATTATATAAGGGGGGTGACTCAAAATGGGGAAGGGAGGAAGAGCATGGGAACAAGATCACCTCAACATAGGGAAGAGGGGTGGGAGGGAAAGGGAGGGAAAAGAGGAATTGCATGGATGGTGGAAGGAGACCCTCATTGTTATACAAAATACAGGTATGAAGATATGAGGAAAAAAAAAGAATAGCATTACCATAGATTAAGTTGAGACAAGTGGAAGGAGCGGAGGGGAGGGGTTGGGGAGATAGGAAGGATAGTAGAATGAAACAGACATTATTATTACTGTGCGTATATATATGACTGCATGACCAATGTGATTCTGCAACCTGTACACTGAGAAAAATGAGATATCCCATCTCATTCAAATGTATGATATGTCAAGGTCATTGTACTGTCATGTGTAACTAATTAAAACAAATTAAAAAATTGAAAAAAATAAGATGAAATACATAGGAAGGAAATTATATATCTAAATGCAACCATATTAATCATAATACTATGTGTGAATAGATTAAAAATTGTAGGGGATACAAGGGACTGATCACATAAAAATATGTGACCATGAGGTTACAATAGCATGTGCAAGCTTTAAAGTTTTGTTTGTGAGTGAAGTCACCCATAACAGAATTTTGTCAAGAGACTATGGCACAAGATGGCTACTGAGAAGGCCAAAGGAACTTCTTGGGAGAATGGGGAATCAGAGTAGGACTTATGCTTAGGTGAGATAACTCAGTAGCATAGTGAGAGTCTCCCTGTTAGAGCAAGAGTGATATACTAATATATAGCAAAATAGGTTTTAAGTAAAAAAATCATTATTAGTGATAAAAAGGAAATTTTATGATAAAAGGATCAATCCATCTACAAAATAGGAGAATTCAAAACATTTATCCATATAACAATATTAAGATACAATGAATTAAAACAATGAAAAGGACTGATAGAAGAATCAATGAGGCAAGAATAGTTGGAGACTATTTTCTCATTTTCAATAATGGTTAAAACAAATAAATGGTGTTGGGACCTTTTACCCCCCTTGGGACTTCGGCCATTATTGGGTGTTGGCTGAGGTACCTGGCTGGATTGGCATTTGCTGGCTTTTGACTTCAGTCGGGTCTAAAGGTTTAATCTGAAATCTGCCTAGGACCCTTAGTGATAGTGACGTAACTGCTTCTTATTGGTTCTCACTACTGTCTCTTCTTACTCCCTCCTATCTCTATATAACCTTGTCCCTGACACAATAAAGTTGAGATTATTGCACCTTCACGGTTAACTCATCTCCCAACTCAGTGTGATTGTGTGGGCCAGGTTGGGTGGCGGGCTGGGCCTCCATACTTACCCTCTCGCTCAGCCCAGGAGACACTAGCTGGTCTGGTGAGCTTCACTACCTCTGTCAGAGGGCGGTTCCGACACCTGGTGCTTTGGAGACAACAGGCCAGTCTCCCACGCACCCTTGTCGCAGGGGGAGGGGGGCAATTGGTGCCCCGGGTGAGGAGGAAGGAACTTTGCTGACGAGCAGTCGGGCAGTGTACCCCTACCAAAATGGGGCAAGCTTCTTCAAAAAACGATTTCTCCCTTCTGCCCCTCCATTCTCCATTACCAGAGGTCAAGGGCTCAGAGCTGGGGGAGGCACTAGTGACAAGTTCCGCACCCCTTAGAGACCCTGATGCTGCTCCATGGCCTCCCAGACAGGGAAATTCCCTCTACCCTCCATTACCAAGCTCCGGGTCTTCTCAGAACCCTTTTAAATCATCCACCAGCAGCCCTTGCAGGTCACCTTCTGCCCCTTCTCCACCATATCTGAATTCTAGGACCCAGGCTGTATTCCCATCTAAGGACTCAGGTCCTTCTATAGGTTACTCGCTCCACATGGAGTCAGAACACCAGCCACATCTTAGTTAGGGGCCATGTCAATTATTTCCTGTTAATGTTAATCCAGGTGGTAATCGCCCAGAGACTTGGTATGCCTGGGACCCAGGGGATCTTAAGGAACTAAAAAAATGGCCGATTGGAGGGCTTTGGCCCAGGTGGTTCTTTCTGCCCTGACAATAAGCAGCTGACTACATGTTGTTTGTGACACCATGGTAACCATGCAGTGCGTGGCTGGAAGAGCAGGTTTCCTGGTCCCACCTCCCACACTTTCACCGGCTTCTGATTGATTCTTCCACTGTCACTTAGACAGGACTTCTAGTCCCGCCTTCCAACCACTAACCTGTATTTCCTGTTTCAGATTGCTATCAGAGCTGCTAAGAGCTGTATTTTTAAGAATGCCTCCCTGAAAATGCTAACGAAAGATCTTTTTCAGACAAAATTGAATTCCACAGGTTTCTATGTTGCAGCCCTAAATTTAAGTTAGTTCAAAGTTAAATAACCTGACTTTTCTTATAGTTGTGTTACTAAATAATCTATTAATAAGAGATATCTGACATGCTTGTTTGTATTTAATTTTGGAGGTTATGGGGATGCATTTGCTCGCCACAGGAACAAAGCCTGCAATGTTCCTGTGATGACCCAAAAAATCCTTATTCTAATTCCTGACTATAAAAAATAAATATGTATGCACAAGGATTTTATTTCAGTTACATCAAGTGACGTCACATAAAAGAGTGCACTCCTAGGTAAAAATAAATTGAAATGGATCCAAGTATTCTTAAAAAATCATGTGGTTACATAAAGTTAATACAATTATAAGTTATGTCCTTATTCTTAATATAATCTATAAAATAATTAGCACATGTTTAATTGTTTATATATATACATATATATATATATATATTTGCCTAATTTTTTTCTTCAACAGGAAACTCATAATTTATGTTTTATATGTACATTTATCAGATACTCTGCCTTTTCATTTACAGATATTTGAGAAAAATGTATTTACTATAAATTTGCTTTTAAGTTAAAATACAATCTTCAAGTTGTTTCTAATTCTCAAAGTTATTGTTCAAACTCATAAGATGATAAACAAGTATAATTCTGTCTACAAAATATCTAAGGATTTTAACTATATTCTCATTGATATTTCTTATCAAAGTACAATAATTTGTTTATAGATTCTAAGGTTTTCAGAAATTGTTCTAAATTATAACTAGAAAAAATTCTAAAAATAAAAGATGCTTCAACCAAGAGAAAGCACACATTGGAACCTAAAAAGAAGAAAGAAATCATCATTGGGTAAAACAAGGTCTTTATATTCCAGATTTTAATGATATCTAAACAGATGATATAAAAAGTTAAAACAATTAAAAAAGAAATTTATATATACTGGACTAACTAAAAATTTTAACTGACTAATTCAAGGATATTTCAGGCTATTTTCCTAATTTGACTATATTGATGTGAGCTAAGATTTTATCCGTATTTTGACATGATAAGCACCTATTAAAATGTAAGTTTATTTCTAAAACAAAGATCCTTATTGCCTAATAATTATTGCTGTTTAAGACAAAGATTAATTTTGGAAAATAAATTCACATCATTGATTAAACACAAGTATATTAAACTGCTAACTTAGATCCCAGTTTTGACAATTGTCCTTTATGATTAAATTTAATTGATTCTTAGACACTGAGACAGTTCTTACATATTTTGTTTGTTTGATAATTATAAAATTAAAAAAAATATATATATATAATATATATATATATATATATATATATATATATATATATATATATATATATTATTAAGGTTCTCCAAACTAAAGTTGTATATTAATTTTGACCAATAAAGTTTACAAACTTTAAAAATTCATTAATATTATGTAAGTTATCTGACTGAACCTATTATCTATAAAAAATACAGTAAGATTTATGTACTACTCCCTACACCAAAAAAAAAAAACTTAATTATATTTTTTAAAGACAATTAAGAGATACCTATTTAAGGATAATATTCTAATATATAGAGATATTTTGAGACCTTCTCTCAAAAGGAGATTGAGGGTTCTTTCTAAATTGTTAGGATGGATCGACTAGTCTATATTGGGAAATTATAATAAAAAATAAAAGGTAAATCTATTCTTATCATTTAAATACTTGTACTATTATCTATAACTTAAACTAATGATACTATGACTTATGCCAAGCCTTTACTCAATTTTATTAAATAAAGAAAAGGTAAAATACAGGACCCCAAAGACACACACTAGATTTTACAAATATGACTTAATGAATTGAATCAGATATCAAAGGAGAGTTTAAACCAGTCATCATGCTCCTTCTTTCAGGTCCCCCCACTTCAGACCAGTGGCGTGAATCTTCGGGGTCTGAGGCCTAATATCCTCTGGCAGACTGATGTCACACATTCTCCCTCATTTGGAAAGCTTAAATACATCTTCTTAACAGTAGATAAATTTTCTCACGCATGTTGGGCCACTGCCCATGCAGGAGAAAAATCCAAACATGCCATAAGTCATTTTTTTTCACAATGTTTTGCTATCAAAACTGCCTTTGGCAAATTCCTCAAACAGTGGCAAATTACCCATACCACCAGGATCCCTCATAATCCCAGAGGACAAGCAATAGTGGAAAAACATAATCATCTCCTAAAATCCCAACTAATAAAATAAAAAGGGGGAACACTCCCCTCCCTATGATCAGTTGAAGATGGCCCTGTTTACTCTCAATATTTTAAATTTGGTCAAAGGTGAACATTTCTCACCTTTCCATAAACATTGGGCGACAAGTGTCCCATATCGGACAATCCAAGTCTGATGGAGAGCTCTTCTCAGTGGAGAATGGAGGGGTCCAGATCCCCTCATTACAGCTAGAAGGGGATTTGGCTTCATTTTTCTCACTGAGGAAAAGAAACCCATTTGGGTCCCTGCAAGGGACCTCAAATATTGCCCCCCTATGGAAGGGGACCCCGATGATATTGATGAGGACCCAGAAGGCTCCCTGCCTTCTGAGGATATCCTTCTCTCTTCTCTTTTTTAGGACCCGATATGAATTCTACAATATTGGTTTTGCTGTTCCTGGGGTTAAGTACGCAGATGAAGATTGTTGGCTTTGTTTAAAACCAGGTCCATTATAGGCCAATGCCATTCTTATTAATTCCTCACAGACTGGAACCCAATGCTCACTCCTGCCCCCAAGGTCTGGAGTCTATTTAGATCCTTTTTCTCCTAGAGGCCCGTGTTTTAAGTCTGAGCCTTTTCCTGATAATTCCACCAACATAGATGTGGGCCAAATACATTACTCTTTTTGTCAAAATAATATTTCAATCAATGGCTTCCACTGCTGCCCTCCTAATGGGACTGTCTTTATTTGTGGGGGGACAATCTGAGCTTTCTCCTGCAAAACTGGACTGGGCTCTGTGCTCCTGTCATTATGTTACCTGATTTTACAGTTGTCCCTAATAATCAGAGCCTTTCTATCCTCACATTAGAACATATAGGGGGAAAAGTTAAAAGAGCCATCCAAGCCCTTCCGCTGATCTTAAGCCTTGGGAGTAGCAGCCAGGGCTAGTCCTGGCATGGCAGGATTGGGGACCTCTTTACATTATTATAAGGTCCTATCCCAACAAATGATTGATGACTTATAAGCTGTGGCAAGTACTATCTTAGACCTCCAAGCACAGCTGGACTCCCTAGCTGCAGTGGTTTTACAAAATCACAGGGGACTTGACCTCTTGACTGCTGAGAAGGGAGGATTATGTCTTTTTTTACAGGAGGAATGCTGCTTTTATGTAGATCGCTCAGGAATAGTCCAAGATAAAGTTACACAGCTCCAAGAAGATCTGGAGAAACAGAGGAAGGAGTTACAAGCCAATTTCCTCTGGACGGGATTGCACGGATGGCTGCCCTATCTCCTGCCTTTTCTTGGCCCTATTCTCTTATTGCTTCTACTCTTTACCTTTGGACTCTGTATTATTAATAAGGTAATTCAAATTATTCAAAGCAGACTAGAGTCAATCCAGCTTATGAATGTCCAAATCCAGTACCAGAGGCTTGCCACTCAGGCTGATGACTCATATAACAAGGAAGAGCTCTATGATGAGGTCATGTCCCTTGACTCCCCCTGAACGCCTCCCGGTGAGCCCATGACGGGTAAGATCTCTGGAGCAGAGACAACCTATGACAGGCCTAAGGATGGTTCAGTTTTAGGGGTCAAAGAAACTGCAAGGTACTCAATGATGGGTAAGATCCCCTGAAGGGGACAACCTAAGACAGGGGCCTTGCATAGTTAACCCCATTTTAAAACAAGGGGGAGCTGTTGGGACCTTTTACCTCCCTTGGAACCGTGGCCATTATTGGGTGTTGGCTGAGGCAGCCTCATGGGTTAGCATTTCTGTATATATGACCTGGCTGGATTGACATTTGCGGGCTTTTAGCCCACGCGAGGGCTTTTGACCTTACTCCCGCCTAATGGTTTAATCTGAAATCTGCCTAGGCCCCTTAGTTATAGTGGCATAACTGCTCCTTATTGGTTCTCGCTACTGCCTCTTCTTAGTCCTTCCTTGTAGTGAGCCGTTTCTGTGTACTGTGGCCGCCATTACAAGATGGCGCTGATAAGCGCCGTGGCCTGTGATAAACAACTCCTTATTTTGGGAGAGTTGGCACGTAGCTGTAAATCACCCTATGAGAAAGATCCACATGGCAGTTGTGCATTGGGGCTTTATCTGCTTTATTAGGGCTGGGGCACGTAGCAGGAGTAGTAGTAGCAGGAGTAGTAGTAGTAGGAGTAGTAGTAGTAGGAGTAGCAGTAGGAGTAGTAGTAGTAGAAGCTAGAAGACATGTCAAAATAAAGGCCTGAATAAACTGCTGAAGGAAGAATCCTGTGTCATGTTTCCTTTGCTGGCGAGGGGACGCGGCAGTTGGTGGCCCGGACTGGGAAACCTCCTGGAACCCAGGATCCAGAACCTTCAGCAGTCAGGGGTGGTGCACCAGTAAATTCCCAGGTGAGTGGGAATCCGCAATTAAAGCGGGGCAGCTCCTCTGTAGATAAAGAGAGAGCGGGAATAAGTCCCAGGTAAATGGGATCCGCGATTAAAGCGGGGGACGCTCCTCTGTAGATAAAGAGAGAGCGGGAATAAGTCCCAGGTAAATGGGATCCGCGATTAAAGCGGGGCAGCTCCTCTGTAGATAAAGAGAGAGCGGGGAAAAAATAATAAATTCCCGGGTAAATGGGAATCCGCAAATGAAAGCGGGGCGCTCCTCGGTAGATAAAGAGAGAGCGGGAATAAGTCCCAGGTAAATGGGATCCGCGATTAAAGCGGGGCAGCTCCTCTGTAGATAAAGAGAGAGCGGGGAAAAAATAATAAATTCCCGGGTAAATGGGAATCCGCAAATGAAAGCGGGGCGCTCCTCGGTAGATAAAGAGAGAGCGGGAATAAGTCCCAGGTGAGTGGGATCCTCGATTAAAGCAGGGCAGCTCCTCGGTAGATAAAGAGAGAGCAGAAAAAAAATAAAATAAAAAAAATAAAATAGGACGCTCCTCTGTAGATAAAGAGAGAGCGGGGCTTTGTACTTTCACTTTCTTCATAGTTTTGAAAACATTATGGGTGTTAACTCCTCAAGCCCAATTTTGCTGGCCTTGGATGGGCTGCTGCGTTCTAAGGAACTTAAAGTGAAACAGAGCACATTGCAGATGTTTTTGAGAGAGGCTGATATCACAGCTCTTTGGTTTGTTTTTTCAGGGAGTCTGACGATTCCCAGCTGGGACAAATTAGGGAAGGACCTGGATTTCGCTCGTGAGCAGGGTATCTTGAAGGATGGTGTTATACTACTTTGGAAGTTAATTAGAGTATGTATAATGGATGGTAAATGTCAGAAAGCTGTGAGCAAGGGTCAGGCCGTTCTTGAGCAATTGCATGAAGAAAAATCGGAGGGGTCACATAGCGAGGTAGCAGAAGGTATTAGGAGTAAGAGGGGTGAACAGGCAAGGGAGTCTGAAGTTAAACAGGGGAGAAGGCTCTATCCAGACTTGACTGAATTAAAAACTCCCAAGGACACAAGTAGCTCAGACAGTTCTGAGGAATTGGACAAGTTATTACAACAATTACGTAAGACTAAGATAAGAAAGAAAAAACGGGAAACAACAGATGTAAAAGCCTGCTGTGAGAAGGCTAATAAATCCAGTTCTGAAGAGGAGGTGGAAAATCTAGAGGAGGAGCCAGTATCTGATGCTGCTCCACCCTTCCCTATGCCTCCAGTAGTTCCGCCCCTGTATGTGGGTGGAGTCCAAGGCTCCGGGAGGACTTTTCATTCTCATTGGTTCTTCCACAGTCACTCAGACAGGACTTCTAGTCCCGCTTTCCAGCCACTAACCTGTACTGCTGTGTTTCAGATTTCTACCGGAGCTGCTCAGAGCCTGTATTTATAAAAAATGCCTACCTGTAAATGCTAACAAAAGATATCTTTTTCAGACAAAATTTAATTCCACAGGTTCCTATGTTACAGTCCTAAATTTAAGCTAATTCTAAGTTAAATAACCTGACTTTTCTCTATAGTTGTGTTACTGAATAATGTTCTATTGATGAGAGATATCAAATATGCTTCTTTATATTTTACTTTTAATTTTGAAGGTTATGAGGATGCATTTGCTCACCACAGGAACAAGCTGGCAAAGTTCCTGTGATGACCAAAAAATCCTTATTTTCATTGCTAACTATAAAAATAAAAATGTATACTCAAGGATCTTATTTCAGTTACATCAAGTGACGTCACATAGAAGAGTGCACTCCTAGTTAAAAATAAATTTAAATGGATCCAAATATTTTAAGACCACGTGGTTACATAAAGTTAATACAATTATAAGTTTTGTTCTTATTCTTAATATATATATATATATTTTAGATATTTAGATAACCTATATTTGTTAATCTATAAATTAATTAGCACATGCCTAATTGATTAGTTAATATATATTTGCCTAATTGTTTTCTTCAACAGAAAACCCATAATTTATGTTTTATATTTACATTTATCAGATACTCTGCCTTTTCAGTTACAGATATTTGAGATAAATGTGTTTACTATAAATTTGCTTTTAAGTAAAAATACAATCAAGTAATTTCTAATTCTCAAGGTTATTGTTCAAACTCATAAAATGATAAATTATTATAATTATTTCTCCAAAATATCTAAAGGTTTTAACTTTATTTTCATTGATATTTCTTATCAAAATATAATAATTTGTTTATAGATTCTAAGGTTTTCAAAAATTGTTCCAAAGTCTAAAAAGAAAGTGAAGATTAAGGAGCAGCTTGCTGAATGCAAACAGGCTCTTAATCAGGTCCAAACTGCTGCCACTATTAATCAGGTTATTCAACAAACTTCCACCATACTCGAATCTCAAAATAAAGTTAACCAACATCTTTTGTCAGGGATTTTAGCTGCTAACCAAAGAATAGACCTACTTCAAGCTCAGGTAGAAGAATTGTCTGACCTGATGCTTTTGGGTTGTGTTGACCAACGTACGCATTTGTACATAACTTCTGTCAGATTTAATGATTTCAGAAACGCTTCCCGCATCATCGGAGAGTACTTGGCCGGAAATTGGTCCATGGTGGCAGAAAATTTGATCCAGTCTCAACTGACTCAGATAGCTGTTTTGAATAACACCCGTGTCATACCAGTGACTTTGGGACAATTCACCCGTTGGATTTCTTCTGCTTTTTCCTTTTTTAAGGAGTGGGTGGGAATAGGCATTTTTGGTGCAATGTGTTGCTTTGGTATGTTTCTCTGTTTGTGGTTTCTCTGTCGCCTCAAGGCCCGCAGTGCTCACGATAAGGCTATGATCATACAAGCTCTTGCTGCTTTAAAAAATGGCAACTCACCTCAAGTCTGGCTTGCGCATCTTAAACAGTAAATCTTTGACATGGTCGTTGCACCCCAAGTTATTATAACATTGCACTGGGATCGACATGTCCTTCTTTTTCACTCTTCTAATGCTGGAACTTCTACCATATCTTTCCTCTGTGCATACCTCTCCTCCCTGCCTTTCTGCACTAGGATCTTTGCTAGCTAATCCTACGGTCCAACTACACCTGCCATTTGATGGTGACTGTCTTGGGTCCTGTTTATGGTGGCGGTTACCATAACAATGTCCTGTTGGCCACAACACGCTGAGCTGATCTTGTAGTACCCAGTGACGGGCAACTTCCACGCTTGCACTGCAACCTAAGACAGGGGAATGGGGCCTCCCCAGAGACGGGTAAGCAGTGCAGGGGCGGTGGACGACCTAAGACAGGGGCTACTTGATTCCCTTTGACATGCAATAAACAAAAGAGGGGAACTTGCTGATAGCAGGCCTTCCCTGGCCCCCGGGGGCCCAGCCCCCAATTCTTTGTTCTGCATGTCGAAGTGGCCAGCTCACTAGGCCTCCTGTTTTTCCGCCTGAGACACATGTATTCCATGGGAACGTCTTGGCCTTTATCTAACAATGGCAGATGTCACGATCGAATTTCTCCCCCTTTCTGCTGTCCATGCCTTTCTTTAAGGGTGCTGCCAACTTGTTTGTCGTCGTATTTCTAAACAGCCACAGTTCAGCCTCAGCTGTCCCCCTTCGTCTACCATCGTCACGATACAGGATGCGAGGCAAGGCACTGCACTTGAGTGATCCACTTGAGTGGACCTCAAGGGGAGCATGTCCTATTGCATGCGGGTTGGACGTCCACGCCCCGCCCCACGAAAAAAGGCGTCGGCTGATATGGCCTCAGGTTTGGGGAAGGGCCCTCCTTAAGGCTGGGCCATACTATGCAGCCACTTCTGCACAGTGGGATAGGACCTCTACTCTCGCCTGTATTGTCTTAGTAAAACAAAAAAGGGGGAACTGTAGTGAGCCGTTTCTGTGTACTGTGGCCGCCATTACAAGATGGCGCTGATAAGCGCCGTGGCCTGTGATAAACAACTCCTTATTTTGGGAGAGTTGGCACGTAGCTGTAAATCACCCTATGAGAAAGATCCACGTGGCAGTTGTGCATTGGGGCTTTATCTGCTTTATTAGGGCTGGGGCACGTAGCAGGAGTAGTAGTAGCAGGAGTAGTAGTAGTAGGAGTAGTAGTAGTAGGAGTAGTAGTAGTAGGAGTAGTAGTAGTAGGAGTAGCAGTAGGAGTAGTAGTAGTAGAAGCTAGAAGACATGTCAAAATAAAGGCCTGAATAAACTGCTGAAGGAAGAATCCTGTGTCGTGTTTCCTTTGCTGGCGAGGGGACGCAGCACTTCCTATCACAATAAAGTTGAGATTATTGCACCTTCACGGTTGACTCATCTCCCAAGTCGGTGTGAGTGTGTGGGCCAGGTTAGGTGGCAGGCTGGTCCTCCATACTTACCCTCTCGCTCAGCCCAGAAGACACTAGCTGGTCTAGTGAGCTTCACTACCTCTGTCAGAGGGCGGTTCCGACACCTGGTGCTTTGGAGACAACAGGCTGGTCTCCCACGTACCCTTGTTGTGTGTGTGGGGGGGCGACAAATGGAAAATCAGTAAAGAAACAGAATACTTGAATGAAGCTGTAAAGCAACAAGATCTAAGAGACAAGTATAGAGCACTGTACCCAACAACAGCAGAATATACATTCTTCTCACATGTGAATAATTGTATGTTAGATCAGAAATTAAGACTCAATAAATATAAAACAATGTGATTCAATAACAGAAATTCACAAATACATGAAAGTCAAACCACATTCTTTTCAATAGCTAATGAATCAAAGAAAGAAATCACTGAGAAATTTAGGAAAAACCTTGAGATGGATGAAAATATAAGCAAAGCATACCAAAATGTATGGAATGCATCTCAAGCAGTGTTTGAAAGGAAAGTTATAGCTGAAAATGCCTACATCAAAAGAGAATAAAGATCTCAAATTGATAACTTTCTGCCTTAAACAAACTAGAAAAAAAATAAACCAACAGTATCAAGAAGAAGGAGATAATAAAGACTACAGAAGAAATAGAATAGAAAAATAATATAAGAAAATCAAGTTAGTTTTCAAAAAGGTTAACAAAATTGCAAAACCCCTAAACATAGCTCAATTTCAAAAAGATTATGCAAAGTGAAAGAATACAGACAACAAGGCAACATACAACATGATTCCATGTTATATGAAATATTCAGACTAGGTAAATGCATAAAAATAGAAAGCATAATGGCCCTTGCTTGGGAATAGAGGGAGAGATAACTGGGGAGAGGTTGCTCAATGAGCATAAGGTATAGTTTGCAGTAATGAAAATGTTTTAGAATTGCATAAAATTGGTGGTTATACAACACTGTGAATGGATTAAATGGCAGTGAATTAGTCATTCTAAAATGATTTTTTTTTCTTTTTTGGTACTGAGGATTAGACTCAAGGGCACTCAACCACTGAGCCACACCCCCAGCCCTATTTTGTGTTTTATTCAGAGACAGGGTCTCACTAAGTTGCTTAGCACCTTGCTTTTGCTGAAGCTGGCTTGAACTTGCGATCCTTAAAATGATTAAGTTTATGTTATATGAATTATACCTCAAATTTAAAAAAGGAGAAAGGAAAACCTTTAGCTAGACTGATCAAGGAAAATAAAAAGAGAATAACAAGCTAATAAAAATCAGGAATGAAAGAGGGAATATCATTACTACCTTACTATAAATCAAAAGGATTAAAAGGAGATGATATGAACAACTAATCATATGCTGACAAGTTAGATAACAGATTAAATGGATAAACTTTTTTTAAAAAAACTATGGAAAGTGATTCAAAAGGGAACAGAAAATCTTAATAGACATATAATAAGTAAAGAGATAGACAGTATTCTTTAAAACTTCTTGTAAATAAAACACAGACATCTATACTAGATAAGTTTACCAAATATTTACAGATAGAAACCCAATTTTCACAAACTTCTGAAGACAGGAGGGGAGGAACATTTCCCAAATAATTTTATGAAGTCATTATTATCCTGATACCAAAAACATGTAAAGATGTCAAGAGAAAAGAAAACTACAGACCAGTATTCTTTATGAATATAGACACAAAACCCTCAATAAAATACTAGCAAAATGAAGTGAGCAATATCATTAAAATGTTTTTATTCCATGACCAAATAGAACACTCAAGCTTCCTGATTTCAAAAGACACTATTATACAACTGAAATATTCAAGAGAATGCGGCATGGTTATATTCATAGATATATGAATAAATGGGGTAGAATTGAGAGTTCAGAAATAAATTTCATGTGCCTATGATCAGTTGATTTTCAAGAAGATTACTAAAACAATTCAGTAGAGAAAAGAATATTTTTTCAACAAATGGTGCTGAGATCACTGAATATCACACACCTCTACATTTTAGGGAACTGTAGCTTGCCTTGTGACCTCACTTCTTTGATAGACCTATGAAAAGTGTTTGTTTCAATTTATTCTGCATTTTACTTGTTAGGCCGGAGTGGCAATTCTAACTTTCTTGTGTGAAAGACTGAAAAACAACTTTCTAGGTTTTTTTATATAACTTTTGCATATAAAATACATATGTATATGTATATGAATAATTTTAGATGTATAGAAAAGTTGCAAAGATATATATAATTTCAGTTCCAAGTTCCAAAATGTGGCATTGGTAGGACAGAATAAAGATCCCAGAAAAAACTCGGTGATATAAACTGATTTTTAAAATGGCTATAAAAGAAATTGATTGGAAAATGATAGTCTTTCCAAAGACTAGTGCTGGTAATGTTTGATGACGACAAGATTAAAAGGAGATAATATGAACAACTAATCATATGCTGACAAGTTAGATTAAATGGATAAACTTCTTTAAAAAAAAAAACTACTGAAAGTGATTCAAAAGGGAACAGAAAATCCCTTGGGGAAAAAATCCCTTGTATTCATCCTAATAACTATTGTGTTAATCATACAAAAATTAACTCAAAATTAAGTCATATTAGTGTGGTACAGTTGTCATAATGAGTTAACCATTTTTGATAGACTTATTATATAAAGTTTATGCTTTCTACAAATGCCTCAAATCTTTATTGAATGTCTTTTTTTCTGTTCTGGGATCTCATCTAAAATATCACATTACATTTAGTCATCATGTCTCTTTAGGCTTTTGTGAGAATTTCTTAGACATAACCTTATTTTTGATGACTTGGACAATTTTAAGGTATGTTCATCACTGATTCTGTGAAAAGTTCTTCCATGTGAGGTTGCCTCATGGATGTAGTCAATCACTTCTTCTGTGCCAAATGAAGAGAAACCATTCTTGTTTTCTGTTCCTGTATTTTCACCTTTTCTAAAGTGCCAAATGAACAGAATAATTTAATGTGTTGCCTTTTTGATGTTTTTTTTTTAATTTGGAAAAATGCATTTAATTTTTATCCATGTTGGTGCATGAATTAATTCTTGATTCCTTTTTATTATGTATTTATATGGATCTATAGTTTATTTTTCCATTAACATATTGAAGGACACCTTGGTTTTTTTTCAGTTTTTGGTGATCATGAATAAATGAGCTATAAATATTGCCATATAGGTTTTCTTGTGAACTTAAGTTTTCAGGTCACTTTGGTAAATACCTAGGGGTGTGACTGATGGGTCCATTGATAAATATGCTTTTCATTACTTCATAACTAACAACCTGTCTTTAAAGTGTCTGTACCCTTTTCAATCACTGTACAATGAATGAGAATTCCTATTTAGAATCTTGTAAACATTTGGTGATGTCAGTTTTATATTTTATTTTCTATTTTTTAAAATATTTATTTTTTAGTTTTAGTTGGACACAATATCTTTATTTTATTTTTATGTGGTGCTGAGTATTGAACCCAGGGCCTTGCACATGCTAGGCAAGTGCTCTACAGCTGAGACACAATCCCAGCCCTGTCAGTTTTATTTTTTAATTTGCATTCACCTAATGACATATTATGTTAAGCATATTTTCATATGCTTATTTGCCATTGATATTATTTGGGGAAATGCTGTTTAGATCTTTAATCCATTGTTTCATTATTCTCCCCTTATTATTGGATTTTAAAAATTCTTTTGATATCCTGGACATGTTTGTTTTCATCAGATAAATGAATTGAAAATATTTTTTCTAGTCTATTACTTTTTTTGTCACTCTCTTAACAATTTGTTTTTGTCTTGCAAACTATTTTCAATTTTGATGGAATTCATATCAATTTTTTCTTCATGAATTGTAGTTTGTTGCAGTGTCTTAAAGCTCATTTCCAGACAAAAATCATGCAGATTTTTCTCTTTTTTGTAAAAATTTTATACTTTCTCACTTTTACAATTTGAGCAGTACCCATTTTGAATTAATTTTTGTGTATACATAACACAAAGTATAGATATAAGGGATGCTTTTTCCCTTGTCCTTAAAATTTTTCAACACCAGTTATCAAAAGACCATCATTTTTCCATTGAATTTCTTTTGAGTCTATTTTTTTTAATTCTGTGTGAATTTGCTTCTGGGATCTTTATTCTGTTCTAACAATCTACATGTATCCTTTCACCAATATCACATTGTTTTGATTATTACAGTCTTATACTAAGCCTTGAAATTGGATAATGTGAATAAGTAATCCTATTTTTTCTTATATTTTCACAATCGTTTTACTGTATTGGTACCTTTGAATTGCCATGTAAGTATTAGAATCAGTCTTCAAATACCTACCAAAAATCCTGCTGAGATTTTGATTAGTTATGAGTGAAATTCATAAAGAAATTGGGGAAATTGACATCTTCAGGATATAATTTATAGAAAATCACTCTTTGAGGAGGGTGCCAAGAGCACACAATGAAGAAAGACAGTCTTAATAAATGGTGTTAGAAAAACTGGATTTCCAAACACAAAAGAAGATAATTGGACCATCTTCTCATAGCATACACAAAATAACTTACAATGGATTAAAAACTTAATCATAAGACTTGAAAGTGTAAAACTACTAGAAGAAAGTAGGAAAATATCTTCTTGATATTGGTTTGGCAATTACTTTTTGGATATGACTTCTAAAACACAGCCAACAAAAGCAAAAGTAGAAAAAAGAATTTGTATATACTAAAAAACTTTACTGGGCACAGTGGGGTATGCCTCATCTCAGGAGGCTGAAGCAGGAAGATCATGATTCAAAGCCAGCTTCAGCAACTTAGTGAGACCCTGTCTCTAAATAAAATATATGAAAGGGTTGGGTACGCAGCTCAGTGATTAAGCTCCCCTGGGTTCAATCCCAGATGAAAGAAAAAAAGAAAGAAGAAAGAAAGAAAGAAAGAAAGAAAGAAAGAAAGAAAGAAAGAAAGAAAGAAAGAAAGAAAGAAGGAAAGGAAATCTTCAGCACAGCTAAGGAAATAAACAACAGTATGAATAGACAATCTATGGAATCAGAAAAAAATAAATCCTTGCAAACCATTTAGCTCATAAGGGATAAATATTCAAAATATATAAGAGACCAAAGTACCTCAATAGCAAGTAAACAAGTAACCAAATTATAAAGTGAGGAGCAAAAGACATACAAATGGACAAGTATATGCAAAAATTAATTCATTACACTATTATGGGGGGAAATTCTGCAAGTTCAAATAATTTCTTGGAATAATTTTCCCACTAGTTGATATTTATCATACCATGAAAAAGATAAAATAAAACATAAAAATATAAAATTACTGCTTTTATAGGTTTAATGTCCATCAAAGCACAGGAAGCTGGTTGCATACAAAATTATGATCTGTTCTAGGACTTCAACACTGACTTCAATAATGACAGAAAAAAAGGAAGAAAAAGAATATAAGAAAAATCATTGGTTATTTTATGAACATGCCACTCCATTCACTGATAGCAACTGGTCTCTTTTGAGGTTTATCTGTCTGTCTTTCATCCACCCCTCAAGGAATGATGCAAGAAATATGAACTGGGGAATTTTGTTTCTTTCCTCCTATCGTGTTAAAACAAGACCTTCTTTGGCAGTTGTACTACCCAAGAGTAGGAGTGGCCTTCACTAGCAGCAGAAGCTGCAACTGTGGCCTGGGAAGTAGTACTGGTTATAGACTCTGGGCTGCCATTGGTGTCTGAATTATCTTATAGTGTACACAGGAAAAAAAAAAAAAAACTTTATTGCCCACAGAATTTGGGACAACCATTAACATTATCATTTCATTCATGTACTGAAACATAGTTTCAGTCCATTGAAAGCCATATTCATAGCTCAGGGCCCAGGTGAGGCAGAATATCATGAAAGAAGTACATGGCAGAGGGAAGCAGATCAGGACATGGAAACTAGGAAATAGAAAGCGTACTTATTTTTTTAAGCCACTTCCTATAGATATATTGAAAATGATCAAGCTATTAAAAATTTCTTCAATTGATTCTTTTTTTAAATATTTTGGTTCAGGAATATATATATGAGAAAGAGATTTTAGTTGTCAATGGACCTTTATTTTATTTATTTATATGCAGTACTAAGAATCAAATCCAGTGCCTCACACATGCTAACATAGCATTACAACCCCAGTCCCCTTAAGTTGATTCTTTTTTTTAAGGAAAAGCATTCTCTCTTTTTTAACCTTTATTTTATTTATTTATTTTTATGTAGTTCTGAGAATAGAACCCAGTGCCTCACGTGTGCTAGGCAAGCACTCTACCAAGCCACAACCCCACCCACTTAAATTGATTCTTAAAAGTGCTTTTAGACTTGCATAAAAGTATTATAGGTTCCTAGTCAGTGTGTATACCAAAAACTTTTTTGATATATAACATTGTACTAAAAATTTTAATTAGAAATAATTATTGTTTTAAGAAGTTGTCTTTTAGAAATCTGCTTTGGTGCCATTTTGTATCTTCATCAAAATAAGTTGCATTAGCCATTGAAAATATGCTATTCAAAATATCCACTTTTCAGGACAACTTTCTTATAAATGTTCTAGAACTATTCTTTTTGAGAACAACTAAATGAAGCAACCAGCATAAATATTCCTAATATTCCCATTCTACATAATTTTTCTTGTCAAGAATTGTAACAACCACTACTCATAAGTGAGGCTACATTATTTGTTTGATTAAAAATATAAAATGAAATAGCTGTGCTATAGTTTGGATATTGAATGTCCCCCAAAGGCTCACGTTTTAGAAGTTTGTTTCCCGGGAAGGTCTGTGAACCTTTAAAAGGTGGCGGTGGAGTCTGTCAGCATGTCCTTAAGTCATTGAGGACATGCCCTGGAGGGTATTGTGAGACCCCCAATCTCTTCTTTTCTCCTTTTTTTTGTTTTCTAGCTTGAGATTTGAATATTCTCTTTGACGCATGCTCACCAGAGACCCAAACTGATGGGGTCACCTGATCTTGGACTTGATCATTGCCCAAAATGAATCTATGTTTGCTTTATAAGTAGCCTGGTCAGGTATTTCATTATAGTGATATAAAGGTAACTAATACAGCTTGTATTAGAAGGATGAAATATGAGGCTAAGAGATAGATCTCATGGGCATTATGATGAGTTAGCTTTATCTCCACAATGTCCACAGGAACAACACATTTTAAAAACACCATTCATTGAATACCAAATATTATTTTCAAGAAAGTTTACTTTAATTAAAGGTGTAATATGTGTATTTCATATATATATATATATATATATATATATATATATACATATATATATATAATTTTAAGAAGTTGGTTTATCTATATATTTCAAACTTAAGATAGAGTTCAACCTTCCCTTTTAAAGTTAGAGGCATACGTCAGTAGGATGATCATTTGTGATCATGTTTTTTGAAGTGTCAAATTCAAGCAAGGGGCTGGGGTTGTGGCTCAGTGGTAGAGCACTTGTCTAGCATGTGTGAGACAGTGGGTTCAATCCTTAGCACCATATTAAAAAATAAATATAGTGTTCATCTACAACTAAAAAAGTATTTTAAAAAAATTCAAGCACAAATCTGTCATGTTTCTTAATACTAATATCCTAGATCATTCTGAAATAAGAAAAGTATATTCCAGTTAGTATCCCAGCAAAAGTAAAACACCCTAGTTTTCAACTGCTTGTATTAGCATTCTCCTGTGCCTCAGGTCTCTAAGGTAACCCCTTAGTCATATTCCTTTCTAAATACTCATCCAAAGTTTTATGTGGCTCTATGATAGTTTATGTTCATTTCTACACAGCTTGATGTTACTATAATGAAATAGCTGACATAATTAACTTATAAAGAGAAAAGTTTTGTTTTAACTCACAGTTTTAAAGATTTCAGTTCATAATCAGTTTGCCCTGTTGCTTTTAACCTGTAATGAGGCAGTACATCAGGGCAAGAGAGTGTAATGGAGCAAAACCTACTCATCTCATGGTCAGGAAGGAGAAGAGAGAGAAAGGTACTGGGGTCTCACAATAACCTTCAATGGCACAGCACAAATGATCTAAGGTCTTTCCTGAAGGTCCCCCCCCCTCAAAGTTTGTGCCTGATAGCACCACCTGGGGACCAAGCCTTTAGCACATGGACCTTTGGGAGACATTTAACATCAAACTATAACAGTTCTGTAACACCCAACTCATAAAATTGTCCTCGTAATTTTCACAGTATTTTGAAATTATCATCTTGTTTTTGCCTCTCTAATGTTTCTATATGTTCACTGAGTGCTATCATTCTGTCTAATTTGTTCCTATATATCTGGCTCCCAGTAAGTATCTGTCATATAAAGTAATGCTCAATGAATGCTGGCAGAACTAAGGCTAAATTTATATATGTTTGGTCCCTAGACATCAGTAACTCCATTTTGGTTCTGGGATTCCATCTTTACCTGAAACTAAAACTTTATAAACTTCCAAGAAAAAGAAACTTAAGATACAATGTTCCCATAAACCTCCACCCAAGGTCTCTAAACACACACACACACACACACACACACACACACACACACACACACGCTGTTGTTACCCAACCACCTCCACCCAAGATCAATTCTACCTTGCTCTTGTTCCTTATCCAAATGGTATATAAGCTTCCATTCAACTGACACTGGTTGTTGCACCTTGAAGAAGAGTGGCCTGGTAGATATTCTCTGTCAATAAACCTTTGCTTGAACTTAGGCTGTGTCTCTTGTGGATATTTGCACCAACTACCCTAGCAATATCCCATTACCTTAAAGTAATATAGAAGTGATAGGAGGATCATAAATTTGAGGACTACAATCAGCTGCTTTAAATGAACAGTTGGTGGTTCAACTTCAAAAAGTACATAACCCTTTCTAATATGTTCTAGAACCAATAGGTGCCAAGAGACTCCAACCCACAGTCCATCTGGAATCCTAATCATCTTCTAACCTTAGACTCAACTAGTCACTATTTGGTGAAAGAAAAGGAAATTCCAGCTCTAGAGAGGCAAGTGAAGTAAGCAGTTTGCCTCCTTCCACTGCCAATATTTTTGAAATACTCTCATCCCAAGATGCCTCCTTCAGGACAGGAACAGTGTCCAATAACATTGTAATATAATATTCTATTAATATATGTGTGTTTTAAATGTTATTCTAGAAGAATTACTCAAAATGAATTATTTGATTGAGACCTCTGGCAATATAGTACTGGCATAGAGATTGAATTCAGGAGACTTCTCAATATGCATTATACCAGACCTCATTGGAAAACTATTATTCTTTCTACTCATAAAGTAATTCCAGGTTCTGAATTATATAAATATTGAAACCTGATTATAGCTACCTACTTACTATTTACTGAGTGTTTCCTATGTACCAGACACTGTGGTAAACATCTTATAAGCATCAACTGTCCCGCATTATATTTTTAAAAAGTTAGTACTGACATATTAATTGTACAGATAAGGAAAGAGACTCAAAACAATTAGATCATCTGCCAAAGTTACACACATAGTAAATGATGGACCCTTGAAATTGTCTAATTTCACACACAAAAAATTCCCTTAACCACAATGTTATTCAGTTTTTCTGTTCTATTTATTTTTGCTTTAAGATTCTGAAAAGGCAGACAAAATAAATGATTCTTTTCTTGCAGACAATTCATTTGGAGACAAATAACAGATACTCTGTTTCTGCAACATTGGGTATCTCAAGAAATTATTTTAAATGTAAGTAAAAGGTCAGATGCACACCAAAGTAAAATTACATATAATTAATTAATAAGGTTGAATGATTAGAAAGTTTTTGGTTATTTGAGATTTTTTCCCCAAAGTATTCTCATTTAAAACAATTTCAGAAGTCATATTTAATTTCCTCTGAGCCTCTATTATAATAGCTTTATATCCTTTGTCTTATTTCCTCATCTTTTCTGAGCCAGTCTCTCTAAAATGTTATGCCTGACAGCCATTATTAGTATCCCTGCTTGATTATACAATTATTGGCATTATTAATTTCAGCAATATAAAATGTAGCAGAAGAAATTGAGGACTAATCAAGATGGAATGTTTTAGATTAAAGAATGTTGAGGACTGGGAGTAAATATTCATTTGGATATTAGAGATTTAAAGCATGCAACTTTCATTAATATTTGATAATCTTTTCTCATTTTCTAGGTATTGAAATTGGCACTCATAACACAGTGATCACAGCATTAAAAATATTAGCCAATTTAATTTATGCCAAACAGTTCAGGTAAGCAGGGAGTTTTGGTGTATGTCAGAGTTGGTGGTTGAAACTTTGCTTAAAAGAATTTCTCATTTTATCACAGCTATTCCACAACTTAACAGATATCATGGGAACCAGGCAGAGCACTAGTTTTGCCTATGTATATTCAATGCACATTGGATCAGAAAACAAACTGGAGGCCAAAGGCATCTTTTAAATGATATCAGACCAATATCTTGAATTTCAAAGGACCCTTCTTGTGAGAAGTTCAAGACTTCCCTCATCTCCCAAGAATGTAAATAAGTATGACATATGGTAGAACAAAACAAGCTTAGAAAATTTAGAACTTTAGAAGATAATTTAATGGAACTTGACTAAGTTAAATCCCAAGCCAAAGCCTCTTTTAAAATTTCATGTCCTTATTGCCACAGTTCCACTTTACACACATGCTCACTCTGAGAAGGAAAGCTGAACTTATACAGGGAGAAAGTGATGTGGCTTAATAGTGCTATGGATTAAACAAGGCAAAACAATACAAAACAAAATCCTCTTCATTTCCATCTGTACTGCGTATTTGCCTTTTATCCTTCCCAACCATGTTCTACCTCCCTTGTGTTCCAGAGACTGACCTGTATGAATCATATAATAAGGACACCTTTGTCCTCTGGCTTTAGGTTTGTTTAATGGGAAGCCTTGTTAAAAATACCAGAAAGCACAGCATATTTACTCTTTGGCATTCTCCCTGTGACTTCATGGGCTATGTCCCTTAACTAAAGATCTTAATTCCCATCAGGATGATATTTCTACATAGATCATTGTCTCTCCAATTTCCATTAACTGTTCATTCCTGTTCCCTCTCTCAGTTTCACCCTCATGTTACAAACACCAGCATCTTACAGTATCCTTTGCTACTATGTGTTTACTGACGTATAAATAGTCCCTTTATTAAACTCCTCTGAAATTATTTGAGTTTATCAGCTGCTTTCTGCCAGTACACTGATTGATATATTATCCTGTGATAGTGTTTGACACTCTGTCACTTGAGATTTATCCTTTTGGCTTTCATTGAATCATCAGAAGAAAACTGTTAGAAACTTCAAATCCATTATCAACTACTTATATATTCACATAAAACATATTTTTTTTCTTATTTAACAACTCTTCATGCCTGGTGCCATTCAAAGAAGGGCTATAACATAATTTATCAATAGACTGTTGACAGGGGTTATATGTTATTCACGTTTATATTCTGTTGTTAGACTTATGGTTAGAGTGCCTAGAAGTCAGATCATCTGGATTTTAATTATAGTTCTATTATTAATTGTGCAACTTTGGATTTTTTTCATTTTGGTATTTTTACCATCCTGAATCTTAGTTTCGTCATTTAGGATTACAGTAATAACATTACCTACTCTAAGGTGTTCTTATGAGCAATAACTTAGTTATTCAAAGTACAGAAGTACATAGTAACTTCAATAAATGCTGGTTATTGCTAACAATTATTACATTTATAATATACTCATTCATCTATGAATCCATCTTCCTATCCATCCATTCTTGAGTTTCTATTGCATGTTAAGCAGTACACAATGCCTGGGTAAAAAACTGAGTAAAAGAAGATTCCTATCTACACATAACTTTTGGTCTAAATATAGGAACAAAAATATATGAACAAAGAAATGTCACAAATCACAGTCACAAATAATTGGAAAACCTTAGAAGAATGCTATGTAGAAGAAGTGCTTGGTATCATATGATCAAATTATGGAGACATTCTTTCTCTGAAGGAAAAGAAGCAAAATAGAAAAATAGGGAAGAAAGATTCAAACAGAGAAATAAGCAAGTAGAAATACCATGGGGAATTAAAAACACAGTGAATATGAATGACTAGGAAAGATCCTGCTGGCTATAGAAGAAAGCAAATTCAAAGTAGAAAAGTAGTAAAGAGTTAGTACAGAACATTGCATAGAATGTTAAAATTTTTGCCTTTGGCATAATAGAAATACGAAGTTGTTGATGTTGGGTTTTGTTTGTTGGTTTGTTGGTTTTTTTTTTGTGTGTGTGTGTGTATGTGTGTGTGTATGACAAGCTTACTATATTTTGAGAAAAAAATTCATTCTAGTCACATTGTGGGAATGTCAGATGGATCCCAAAAGACCAATTGAGAGGATACTGTAGTAGTTCAGGAAAGAGTCAATGGTAGCTTAGACTAGAGTGGTGGCAGTGGAGATTGAAAATGGTGGATGAATTTGAAAGGTACAATTACTAGAACTTGATGGTTGATTGAATATAAAGAGTGTAAGTTGCAAGAATGGACTTAAGTTTCTTGATTTGTGGAACCTGATGGATGCTTGTGCCATTCTGAGTTAGGACACTGAAAAGAAACAAGCTGGCAGTAGAGATATCATATATTACATTTTGTATTTGCTTTGTGTAAATTAATTTTGAAATATTCAAGAAGACATGTCATGTTTTAAAAAGCTGAATGTGTATTAGAAAAGTACCATTGCCCCATATTTTGTATGTAGAGAGATAAGGTGATCTTTATGGGTTTACTTTAATTTTCTGGTTTTCTAAGCTCTGATCTTGATTTTATCACTAACCAACTATGTGGTCATTGACAAGATATTTACCTTTCTTGAGCTTTGTGTCTCTCAACTACAAAGTGAGAAGGTTAAATAATATTATAGTTTTGTATTTTAATAATACAATTCTACACACTACTAGCCTTTTATGAAGTATTGAGAGTTATTTGATACTTTACATCATGCTAGCAGGACATCATAAAATCAATTATTTGGCTTCATGTCTACTGTGAATCAAATTTTTGGAGGTTGAAATTGTTTACCTTTTTTATCACCTCTCTTTAGCAATGATCATTCAATTCAACCAGTTATTCCAAATTTCCATTTTACTTATTTTATTTCAAATATCTTCATATCTGTTATTATTGTTAGTATACCTATAATTTTATTTTTTTTCCAAATGAGTCTTGAGCAAACTAATAATAAAAAAGTATCTTGGTGCAATATAGTATTGAAAATGAAAGTAAATACACGTGGTATATATGAAGGAAAGAGTAACAAAGTTATCAAACATCTCCTAAGTAAATATAATTACTATGACTGAGCACTAAGCTTAAGTGAAATTGTTGATAAACAAAACAGATAGAAATGTCAGAGCTTGTGAAATATTTATTGTCTGATCAAAGGAAGCATGTCTGCACTCTAGGATCAAAACCTCTCCCCAAGACTAAATTAATTACACAGCCTATGACTGAGGACACTGAAAAATAGCACAGTATTTTCTCTGTCTTTCAAAAACAAAAGAGTCCCAACTCTGGAAAACAGTAGGTACACAGGGATGATAAAAAGCAAGAGAATGAATACAATTAAGCACCAAATAGATAATTAGGTGCCCTTGTAGATGTTTTCCTTTTGCTATCATATTTTATTTTTACCATCTTCCTATGAGATAGCTATTTCCATTTAAAATACGAGTCCTGAGGCTGTCCTAGGATCGATTTCCCCCAATTGTATCATGTATCCCACCCATCTGAGTTGTTGTGACCTCCTAAGGGTCCTGCCAACATTTTGCATATGGGTTACATGGATGCCTACTGAACACTCATTCCGATTCTAATCTCCAAGAAACTTTCTTCTCCTCTGCTTGACCTTATGTCACTCTTTTCTTTCATCTTTCAAAGGAAATTATTTCTTTGTGATATTCAGGATTTTGCAAATGACTAAAGCTTTTTTACTTCATATTTTATATAAAAAAAATCTAGTCTCCTGATTGAAATTAGGTGGAGGAAAGTCAAAAAATAAAAACAAAACAAAAATCATAATTATCTTAAGAAGTACCCTGCAACATTAGTAAATTAAAAAGCTTAAAACAAAACTCAGTTGTGCCTGGAATAAACATTGTGTGTAGTATACTGGTATAGTATAGACTTTGTCTACAATGACTTACGAGTTAAAAGGAGATGACTTTAAATCCCAGTTAGACCTCTTAGTAGGTTTATGACCTCAGCTAGCTTATTTATACTTTCTGTACATCTTTCCTTGTTTCTAAATTGGAAACCTAATTATACAATTTTGAGGATTGAATGTGATCATAGATACAATATACTGAGCACATGATCCACTCATTATAATATTTGAAAGTAATTTTTTCAGAATGCATGCTACATAAATAATATATAAACTTTAACTCAAAATGGATCAAAGATCCAAAAGTAAGAACTCAAATTATTAAATGATTAGAAGAAAACAGGGAAAAATCTTCATGACATTGGATTTGGCAATGATTTCTTGGTTGTTGCAAAAAAAAAAAAAAAGATAGGCAACAGAAGAAAAAATAAGTAAATTCAACTTCATGAAATTTTAATAACTTTGTTGCATCAAAACACATTATCCTCAGAGTGAAAAAGCAACCCATGGAATGAGAAAAGACATTTGCAAATTATATATCTGTTAAGCGATTAATTTTCAAAATAGATATTCTTATATTTTAATAAGAACCACCTCCAACCAGACATGTGGCATATGCCTGTAATTCTAGCCACTTGGGTGGCTGAGGCAGGAGGATTTTAATTTCAAGGCCATCCACAGCAATTTATCAAGACCCTGGCTCAAAATAAAAAGGACTGGGGATGTGGCTCAATGGTTAAATGCCCCTGGATTCAATTCCTAGTACCAAAAAAAAAAAAAAAAACCCAAGAAAATATATTCAGAGGCTGCCATCTTGGGACAAAGGTCAGGGCCTGTGAGTCCGGTGCCAAAGGACCTACAGATTTACCACCACCACCATCTTGGGACATGGCTGCCTTAGTCTGGCCAGTGCCTGGAGATTGTCCAGGTACCTATAAGTCTGGTTGCACCTGAGGTCTTCCTGCTGGGTGTGCTAGTGACTGCCATGTTGTTGCTCCTACAGAATAGGAGAAAATCTTTACCACATGCACCTCAGATAGAGCACTAATCTCCAGGATACATAAAGTACTCAAAAAACTTAACACCAAAAAAAAAAAAAAAAAAACCCAAACAACCCAATCAATAAATGGGCTAAGGAATTGACACTTCACAAAAGAAGAAATACAATCAATCAACAACCATGTGAAAAAAATGTTCATCATCTCTAGCCATTAGGGAAATGCAAATCAAAACTAAGATTTCATCTCAATCCAGTCAAAATGGCAATTATCAAAAATACAAGTAATAGGGCTGGGGTTATGGCTCAGTGATAGAGCACTTGCTTAGCATGTGTGAGGCACAGGTTTGATTCTCAGTGTCACATATAAATAAATGAATAAAATAAATGTCCATCAATATCTGAAAAACAAAATTCAAAAAATAGAATACAAGCAACAATAAGTGTTGGTGAGGATGTGGAAAGAAAAGGTACATTAATACATTGCTGGTGGGACTGCAAATTGGTGCAACCACTATGGAAAGCAGTAAGGAGCTTCCTCAGAAAACCTGGAATGGAACTACCATTTGACCCAGCTATCCCACTCCTCGGTGTATACCCAAAGGACTTAAAATCAGCATACTATAGTAACACAGCCACTGAAGTGGCACCCCCTTTCTCCACTGAAAAGTCTTAACTGGGCCTCTCCAGAAATCTTTACCCAGATTGATTTTAGGACTGTCAGCAAAAGAGTTTCTGCAAAAGAGTTCAATGTAGTTAAACTTCCTATTTTTGTGTTTATTTGGCCACTGGCTGAGAAGATACCAGCACTCCAGGTGCTGGACACCCCCTTACTAGTTTTACACAAACATATCCAGTATAGTACTTTGAAGAAATGTGCAAGCAAGGCCTCTGGTCTTGAGCTGGAGCTTCACAGAGATGTCTACATTTTTAAGATAAGTTACAACTGGGCTCCATGGTAACAGCTGGCAGGGGGAGAATAGAAAGGGGAGAAGAAGAACACCTTCTCAGGTGTTGTCCTTGAAGGGTTAACATGCTCAGAACAGTGAAAGAAAAAGCTGCTATTATGTGAACTTCTGCAGACTGTGAACTTCTGAGCCCCTCCCCTTACATGCTGGGTATAAAAATCTGAAACTCCCTGAACTTGGGTTCAGGGATTGATTGATTACAGCTAATGATGTGCCCTCTGAACATGGCTGCAGCCAAATAAAACTGTTTCCTGCTATCTTCAATGCCTTGCCTCGTTTGTCCCTACAACACCACATCAATGTTTATAGCAGCTCAATTCACAATAGCTAAACTATGAAACCAACCTAGATGCTGTTCAACAGATGAATGGATAAAGAAAATGTGGTACATATACACAATGGAATATTACTCAGCCTTAAGGAATGAAATTATGGCATTTGCCAGTAAATGGATGGAGCTGGAGAATAACATGCTAAGTAAAATAAGCCAAACCCCCAAAACCAAAGGCAGAATGTTTTCTCTGATAAGTAGATGCTAATCCATAATGGGGGTAGGGGTTAGGGAAGAATGAAGGAAATTTGGATTATGCAGAGGGGAGTGAGGCGAAGGGAAAGGGTGTAGAGATCAGAGGGATGGTGGAATGAGACAGATATTATTACCCTATATAAGTGTATAATTACACTACCCATGTGACTCTGTGCCATATTTAGGAAGAATTTGTGCTCAATTTATGTACAATGTGTCAAAATACATTCTACTGTCATGTATAACTAGTTAGAACAAATTTTTTAAAAGATACTCAGATGTTCAATATCACTAATGATTAGAAAAATGCATATCAAAACTATACTAGGTATCAACTCACACACATCAGAAAGGCTACTATAAAAAACCCCACGAAATAACAAGTGTTGACAATGTGGAAAAAAATTAAAATCAAACAATGAAACAAATTGAGGCAATCCTACAGTACTAGGCTAAGAGGAAACGAGAGAACAGGTTTCAGTCACATCTACCTCAGAGAACTTTTGACCCTAAGCAGATGTAAATCCCTTTTCCAGCATGCATTAAAACAAAATGAGGCCAAAACTCATTATATCCAATAGTTTTTGCTGAATACTATGGTTTTCATTATAGAAGAACATTCCAATACTGTAGATAGATAAGAGAGTCATCTCACCTGTGACTTCTTTCCCAAGAATTTATTTGTTCTTGTCCTCCGACTTCCTTTTTCTGAGAATTATCTTATATATAGTCTTCAAATTACTTAATTTCTTTCTTACAAGTCAGATAGCTACTCTTCCTCCACCAATCTAAATCCTTGACAAACAACTGATATAATATTCCTTCCCACATGTGGTTTTTGCCTTTAACATGTGTTTGACATGTATAAAATCCCAGAATGCATATTCAAGTATGCTTGAATCTGTTTTCTCCAGATGCAACTTTGTTGAGCCCAAATAAAATGTTTCTGAATCAATTTTTCCCTCAGTTTATGTGAAGGAGTGACAGCAAGAATATGATGAAATTAGGAACTCTTATGCATTGCTGATCAAAACTTAAAATAGTACAGCTACTATGACAACTGAATGATGGTTCTTCAAGACCTCAAACATTTCTATAGTAGCAATCCTACTTCTGGATATATGTATCCCCAAAGATTTGAAAGCAAATTATGGATATTATAATGGATACTAGTATATCCATTTGCATAGCAGCATTATTCATAATACCAAAAAATAAAATAAACACAATTGTCCTTCGTCAGATAAATGTATAAGCAAAATATGGTATATACAAATGATAGAATATTACTTAGCTTTAAAAAGAAAAAAAATTCTGATACACACTAGAAGCTGGATGAACCATGACACCATTAGGCTAAGTGAAATAAGGCAGTCACAAAAATACAAATATTTTATGATTCCACTTATATCAACTACTTCAAAAGTCAAATTTAGAGAGACAGAAAATAGAAGAGCAGTTTCCAGGGATTAGAGGGAGGAGGGGAATGCAGAATTATTGTTAATGGCTACAGCATTTCAATTGGGGAAATGAAAATATTCTGGAGGTGGATGGTGTGTTAATTGCACAACAAAGTAGATGTACTTAATACACAGAGCTATACATTTAACTGATAAATTTAAGTATGTGCATACACACACGCATATTCACAACAAAATAGGTTAATTCTCAAGAGTCATGGGCAGAAATACCTTCTGGATTAATAGCAAATTCAATCTAAATTACTGCTCAAGATATATTAGTTATAACTGCAAACTGGCTTGCACAAAATAACACAAATGCATGCTGTAGTGTAAAGTTATGTTCACATGGATTAAAGTTGGTTTCATGATCACTTAGAAAAGACACTTCCATCCACTTAAAAGCATTCTCAGTTCTCAATTTCAGCTTTTCTTTCTGAAAAAGAATATATTTTTCCCTGGAGTATTTTGGCTTTTCATTACTCTTTCTAGATAATGTCATAGATCATCTTGCTCTGGGAATTAGACAATTTGGCACCTTATTTTTAACATATGTATATTTAAAATTAGGCCCCCAAAAGATTAAGATTTAAAAATATGCATTTATACATAAAAAATATATATTACTTATAATATGCATTTATGTCTAAATATTATATATAAATTTATACATTAAAATATGTATATATGTATATTAAGTACATATATTAATATAAATATGTATATATAAAAATATGTATGTATGTATATACATATAAATATGTAAAATACATATTAAATGTATATATTTATATATAATATGTATATATACATATTTTATGTATTATATATATACCTTTTATATATTTGTTCAGGTCACATAAAATGTTTATATATATTTATACATATAAATATGTATATATAAATACATATTATATATAATGTATCTTTTATACATATTCATTTTTTAATCTTTTTCCCTCTATCTGAAGACCTAACTTGTAACAACTGACTGACCCAGGTAAAAAACTTTCTTGATTCCTCTTCTCCCATCAATACAGATTTTTCTTCTGTCACATTATAGGAAATAAAAGTCATTCAAGGCTTCTAAGTAAATTAATGTTTGGTAATAGCTTTAAATATTGCCCATATTCGATGTGGCTTACATTTAATATGAGCTTTCAATGTTTTATCTTGAGCAGATTGTTATGGTTTAGAAGTGAGGTGTCCCCCAAAAGCTCATGCGAGAGACAATGCAAGAAAGTTTAAAAGTTAAATGCTTGGTTTATGAGAGCTTCAACCCAATCAGTGCATGACTCCTCTAAGTGGTGACTGTAGGCAGGTAGGGTGTGGCTAGAGGGAGTTGGGTCACTGGGCTCATACCCTTGGGGTTTATATTTTGTCCTTGGGGAGAGGAGAGATCTCTCTCTCTCTGCTTCCTAATGCCATGTTCTGAGCCACTTTCCTTCATCACACCTTTCCACCATGATGCCCTGCCTCATCTTGGGCCCAGAACAATGGAGCAGACCATCTATCGATTGAGACTTCTGAAACCTGAGCACAAATAAAATTTTTCTCCTCTAAAATTATTCTTGTCAGGTCTTTTGTTCATAGTATCTTAAAAGCTGACTAAAACACAGGTGATGTGTACAATTTCAAGATATTTCTGTGGCAATGTCAATAAATAAAATTCTGAGAAGGGAAGATATACTTTTTGTTGTGCTTCTCAAATTGTATATAGGTTGCTGTATGCTCCATCTAGTCGTGAGTCTGAACTTACATAAAATACTGTTCATTTTTTTCCTCAAAAACTGTATGGAAAGACATGAGTAAAAAATTAATCTATGTGTGATCTATTAATATATTTTTCGAACACCTTCTGACATAGTTAATTCTGAGTATTATTTTAAATGATTGCCCAAGTGCAACCAATATATATATATATATATATATATATATATATATATATATGTGTGTGTGTGTGTGTGTGTGTGTGTGTGTGTGTGTGTGTCTGTACACACACACACACACACACACACACACACACACTTCCCTTTCCATTTTGGTCAGGCAAATAAGAATAGCATGCTAATCAATGGCCCATGGGTAAGAAAAGACTCAGCAAATGTGGCATTTCAGGTGGGAAAAGATGCTTTTTTGAAAAAGTGAGTGAAGGGTAATAGTATTTCTAGGTAGCATCATAGGAGACTCATTTCCCAATTTGAGAAGGGGCTGCAGGCATGACACAGAGTACAGATACAGGTACTGGTGCATTAGCATCATGTTGTGCTCATAATTTGTTTGTTTGTTTTTTTTAATTTACTTTCTGCTGTGCAGTTTTCTCTAATGCTTCTCCTGTGGCCATGCTGTTTTTAACGTTGGTATGTTTTATTAAAAAAAGAACACAGCAGCAATTGAACTACAGAGAACAAAACACCTTCAACTTAACTTATCTTAGGAAAAAAAGGGGGGGTTGTGTTGCTTTAGGGACAGCACAAGTAGAAGCTGCATTTCTGGCAAAACTCTAAAGGAATATGAGACAAGAAGGGACAATTATTTCATGGGTACAATATCATGATTTACCTCCTCAGAAAGAGGCAAATTCTATTCATGGAACATCAGTAAATGAACAGTAGAGAATCATTTTTATATTGCTACAAAGAGAAGATTTTGCTAATTTCCTTCTTTTCATATTCTTTTCTTTCTTCTCCTTTGTTATTTCTCAGTATCTATTAGTCCCTGTTGGTTTTAATTTCAAGTTACTTTCTACTCCATTTGCTAGATCTCTTCCTTTCAAGGTTTGTTTTTCTTAACACAATTTGCTTAATTTAATAAGTAGATTCAGTTGAAAAGTAACATTTAAAAATGAAATTGATATTGTGGGATATGGACAACCACGCCAATGAGAAAACAGGTAGTACATGTAAGAGGTAAGACTCAGAAAATGTTCTAGGTTTGTTGGTTTGTTTTTTGGCATCGGAGATTGAACCCAGGGATGATTTACCCCTGAGACACTTCCCCAGCCCTTTTTACTTTTTATTTTGAGGCAGAGTCTCAGTGAGTTGCTTAGGGCCTCACTGAGTTACTGAGGGCCTCATTGAGTTGCTTTGAACTCGAGATCCTCCTGCCTCAGCCTCTCAAGTGGCTGGGATTATAGGCAGGGGACACTGCTATATTTCTCTGCTAATTATAACTTTGAAACAGTTGTGACTTTAAAAATAATTCCTCTTGGGGCTATGGTTGTGGCTCAGTGGTAGAGCACTTGCCTAGCATGTGTGAGGCACTGGGTTTGATTCTCAGCACCACATAAAAATAAAAAAATAAATTAAAAAGTTCCATTGACAACTACAAAATATTTTCTAAAAATTCTTCTTTCTGTGTCAGGGCTTCTATAGGGCCAAGGAGATTTAGTATTTACCTGCAGAAAGATTCAGAATTATGCTGTGCCTTTTAATACTAAACATTTATTTGTTAGTTCTCAAACTAAGTTCTGTTTTCTTTTTTTTTCAGTGCTAGGGATTGAACCCAGGGCCCTGTGCATGCTATGCAAGGACTCTACCACTGAGCCACATCCCCAGCTCTCAAATTAAGATTTTAGAGCCTGGTCACTGGGTATAGTGGCACATGCCTGGGATCTCAGGGACTCTGGAGGCTGAGGAAGGAGGATTGCAAGTTCTAGGCCAGCCTCAGCAATTTAGGAGATCTTGTCTCAAAATAAAACATGAGTAAGAAGGCTGGGGATGAAAATCAGGGGTAAAGCACCATTCTTAATTCCATTCTTAGTACTAAAAAATAAAAAGCCTGGCCATTTACTTATAGATTAGAGCCCAGCAGCCTTGAGCCAGAAACGGGTCATTTATACCATTTATACCCCGGTTTTGTATGGAACACATGCTACTTTGGAAGCCATGTTTCTCAGTGATAATTCCAAGTTACATCAATGAATATTATAGGTTTTGAATTCACTCTGCTGATTTGGGAGAATATTTAACTCTTCTCATTACTTCCTGTCATGTTTTCTTCCCTTTAGACCCCAATTTTAACCTATATAATGATTGCTTTATTATGAGTGAGTTTTTGCCATAATTTCATACCTCCTGTTCCTCCCTGTACTTATGAGGTAGAATGGGGGCATAATAAGCATGTGCTATGATTTTCTGTACAGAAAATACAGAATAGGTAATTTCCAAGTCAAGTAGCTAAAGTAAATTTGAGCAATCCATGCAAAAGTCATTGCATGAAAAATAAACACAATGAAGCCATATTATGAACTTCTCTTTGTTGTTTATGCTAAAACTTTATCTGAAACATTTCTGCAAATGTCACAAACTTACAGGAGAAGCTGATTTTAATAAGATCCATTTGGTGCTTTAATAACCAACTCTTGGACAGGATTGAGTATAGAGCTTTTTCATATGAATGTTGCCAAATAAGAAAATGTTCAAATATTTTATGATATGCTATACTTCATTTTTTTATTTTTTCATCTTTTAGTATCTCTGCAATCAGGATGCCACTTAAAATTTATGGCATGTCAGAGTTTAACAGAGTTTTTTTTTTCTTTCCTGGTGCAAAAATATAGTGCATCTTATAATTGATGGCATCCTAGATTTGATAAAATATGGTATTACCTTGCTGGTGTTACTGAATCAATTTATATATGCTTTATTTTCTACATTTGATTTTTCAAGCTTTTAGGAATGTGAAGTTTCTGCTCTAATAACTTCCTGAAACTTAAAGTCCTAATTCTATTTTAATATTTTTCCTTGTGAATAGCCATAAGTTAATCTGACCCTACTTTAGTGTAATCTCTTAAACTCCAGGTACACTAAAATATTGTAAGGATTGGCATACCACATTTAAACTCTAAGAGGTACATATTGACTGGACTAGACAGAAGCATCAGTAATGATATTTGATTCAAATTTATTAACTGGAGAATTCCTCTATTGTTTATTACTGCAAACTTCTTTAGTACCACAGCAATAATGGTACATTAATTTACCAGTGTCAAACAAATCCAAATTAAGTTCCTAAAAGCACTTTAACTTTGGCCCTAATTTTTAGTTTGGTGGAGACATGCAATAAAATGACAATGATAAAATGCTTTATAGTGGGCTGGAGTTGTGTGAGGCACTGGGTTCGATCCTCAGCACTACATAAAAATAAAGATATTTGTTGAGAGCCACAGCCAAAGGGGCCCCAGCAAACTTCCAACTGATTGGCTCACCATGGCCCTAGCAAACTTCCAGCTGCCAGCTGATTGCCTCCTCTGCGGTGATGCTCATTGGGCTGTTTCCCCGCCCTTTCAGAACACCAAGCTGCTCATTGGGGGACTTTTTTTTTAGCTCCGTCCATGTGACCCAGCCAATCGGCCTCAAGAGCAGGAGGAGTGGGGGGGTTGAGAGGCTTGTGGGAAGCTGGTGGTGGCAGTTGGGTCTGAGGGAATTCCTGAAGAGCTCCTGTGGTGCAGTGTGTGTGTTTGCCGCAGTCTGGCTGGGCACAATTCAGGAGCCACTTGTCAAAAGAAACAAACTTTATTTTTAAAACTACAAACGCCAAACAAAACAGCTCCTCAGGAAAAACCCTCAGAGCCCAACTGCCACCACCGGCTTCCACAAGCCTCTCCCACACACCAACAACCACCTCCCACAATCCTCCTGCTCTTGAGGCCGATTGGCTAGGTCGCGTGGGCGGAGCCAAAGAAGTCCCCCAATGAGCAGTTCCGTAGTCTGAAGGGCAGGGAAACAGCCCAATGAACATGACCGCAGAGGAGCCAATCAGCTAGATGTTGCTGGGGCCGCTGTGAGCCAATCATCAGCTGGCAGTCTGAAGGGCAGGGAAACAGCCCAATGAACATCACCACAGAGGAGCCAATCAGCTAGATGTTGCTGGGGCCACTGTGAGCCAATCATCAGCCGGCAGCTGGGAGTTTGCTGGCAGCTGGAAGTTTTCTGGGGCCCCTTTGGCTGTGGCTCTCAACATCTCCCCCTCTCTGTTTAAACAACAAGCATGTGGCTTAGGGACCGTGCCTGCCTTAGGTTGTCCAATACTACATATGGTCCTTACCCGTCTTCGGATGAGCTGACCTCAGGGCGTCAGCCTCCTGTCTTAGGTTGGAACCATTGTAATTGGATCTTACCCGTCATTGACTACCGGTCCAGTATACAGCCACACCTGTGGAGAGGTACCAGCGGGGGGGTGAGGTTCTTTGCCTCACCTCTGTTGGCCCCCAAATAGCTGAACGATCATGACAAGCAGAAGAGAGGAAGATATACCAAGCCAATTGACAGCTCTTGTTGGAAAAATTGTACCACCGATGACATCATCAGCAAAAATACTCCAACACTACCACAAGTCGCTGCACCAACAGATAGTTCACAATGCATACAAGTGAGTTCACAATGCATACATGTGACACATAGTTTAGGCAAGTTCTGTAAGCGGTTCAGTGATGGCTATTGCAGAGATTGTAGATTAGTTTTATCTTTGTCTTCACCGGCACAGGGATGAAGATAGGAATTCTGGCAATAATGGCTAAAGAAAAAATTATATAACATTCTAGAAGGTACTAAAAGAAAACAATTTTCTTAACAATTTACATTGTCTTCACTGGCACTGGGATGAAGATAGAAATTCTGGCAATAATAGCTAAAGAAAACATTGTGTAACATTCCAGAAGGCACTAAAAGAAAACAATTTTCTTAACAATTTACATTATCTTCACTGGCACTGGGATGAAGATAGGAATTTTGGCAATAATGGTTAATATTAATAATTGTGTAACATTCTAGAAGGCACTAAAAGAAAACAATTTTCTTAACAATTTACATTATTTTGAAAAGAATTATTAAATATAATAAAAAGAATAGGTGAAAGTAAACAAACAGATCTGTTAACCTTCTTAACAGTTATTTACCCAATTTAAATTAAACCATTTAAATCACGTGAATAAAAAAAAAATTTTGGATCCATTTTTTTTTTTTATGAGCGCTCAATCATATATGATATATGGACATATGTACATTCAAACATATAACACAAAACACAAGTGTGCACACATAATATAATACATACAACACATAACATAATAGTAAAGGCCTTATAACTTTTTACAGGTGAAATCTCCATTGCAATGTTTAAAAACTCTATAGTAAAAATATATATATATATATATATATAGAGAACTGATCAGCAAAACATTAACCTAGGTCTATATGAGCTCAAAAAACAAAATAGAATAAAATAGATATTGAAAAAAGCATCCTGGTTCTGTTGCAGATGTAAGGATAGCCAAATTGGAGTTTTGGATATCAGCTGTTATGGATTTGAGCCAAATCATCTTCTTTTTGGTCTGTAGAAATTGCTTTAATTAATCTCTCTGGAATCCAAATCGGCTGCTGTTCTCCCTGTGGAAACACAAAAACAGGCCCCCGACTCCAGACAATCACTGGGTCAGGACTTTAGTTAATCTCTCCGGAATCCAAATCGGCTGCTGTTCTTCCTGTGGAAACACACAAACAGACCCCCGACTCCAGACAATTACTGGGTCAGGACCTTTCCATTGTCCTGTTAGAATATCTTTCCAAAGTACCTTGGGCTTATGTACATTTTTTGGACACATATGCCTTTCTGCAGCACTAAGTCCTGATGAATCCAAATTTAAAAAGTTTAGAGTAAAAAGGGTTATTTTAAGTTTATCTTTGGGGAATATATACCCCTTCCCAATTCCGTCTTTTTGCTTTAATAAGTACATTTTAATAGTTTGATGAGCTCTTTCAACTATGCCTTGTCCCTGTGGATTGTATGGGATTCCTGTTATATGAGTAATGCCAAATGATGAGCAAAATTGTTTAAAAGAAGTAGATGTATAACCAGGGGCATTATCTGTTTTTAACTGTTTTGGAATGCCCACAGTGGCAAAATTTTGTAAGCAATGAGCTATAACATCTTTAGTTTTTTCTCCGGCATGAAGGGAGCCCATCAAAAATCCAGAAGAAGTATCAACTGTAACATGCAAATATTTTAATTTTCCAAATTCTGGCAAGTGTGTGACGTCCATCTGCCAAATATGGTTAGGTATCAATCCTCTAGGATTGACTCCAAGATTAACTTGTGGTAAAAAGGTCACACAATTTTGACATTGTTTTATTATTTGTCTAGCTTGTTCCTTAGTTATTTTAAAACGCTTTTGTAAAGTATTAGCATTGACATGGAACCTTTTATGAAAATTTATAGCTTCTTCTAGTATAGAGAAAATATGTACGTCATGTGTAGTTTTATCTGCTAAATCATTGCCCAAACTAAGGGCTCCAGGCAATCCTGTATGTGCCCTGATATGTCCTATAAAGAATGGATCTTTTCTGTCCCAGATTAAACTTTGTATAGTGGAAAACAAAGAGAAAACAGTAGAAGAAGGGGAAATCCTACCAGCATCTTCAAGGGATACTATAGCATTAACTATATACTGACTATCAGAAAATAAATTAAATATAGAATCTTTAAACATCACAAAAGTTTGTAATACTGCATTAAGCTCTACCTTTTGAGCTGATTGTTTGGGTACTAAAAATGTAAAAGTTCGATCAGGGGTAACTATTGCTGCTGTACCATTATTTGACCCATCAGTGAATATATTTGGAGCATTCATGATAGGTGTTTTTCTTGTCATTTTTGGAAAAATTACAGGATGCAATGACCAAAAAGACAATAAAGGATTAGATGGTAAGTGGTTATCAAATGAAACATTAGATTTGCACATGATTATTGCCCAAGTATTTAACTCATTAGCTAATTCATCAATTTGATTCATAGTATATGGAGTAATAATTTTATTAGGAGAAATTCCAAACACTGCCTTTGCTGTTTTTATTCCTTTGAGTATTAATTGTCCTACAGCCTCAGGATACCTAGTAAGAATATTGTTAGGAGAATAAGATAAATGTATCCATAATAATGGACCTTCTTGCCAAAATACTCCTGTAGGAATATTTTTTGTTGATAGTACAATAAATAATAAAGGCAAACTTATATCAATTCTATCCAAATGCATATTTTCCATATATGTTTCAATGATTTTTAATGCCTTTCTTGCTTCAGGCGTTAACATTCGGGGTGAATTTGGATCTGATGGACCTTTTAGGATATCAAATAAAGGTCCCAATTCTCCTGTTGGAATACCTAGATAAGGTCTTATCCAATTTATGTCTCCTAATAACTTTTGAAAGTCATTAAGTGATTTGAGTTGATCTACTCGTATTTGAATTTTTGGTGGACGGACCATGGTTGAGGATAATAGAACTCCCAAATAATTAATTGGAAAATTTAATTGTACTTTATCTATTGCTATCTCTAGATTATAATTTTTTAATAAGTTTGTAAGTGTGGCATAACATTCTAGCAATGTGTTTTTAGCTCTGTGTGCTAATAATATGTCATCCATATAGTGAAATATTTGTAGCTCAGGATTTTGATTTCTAAGTGGCTGGATTACTTTGTTAACATAAATTTGACACATAGTTGGGCTGTTAGCCATCCCTTGAGGGAGTACTTTCCATTCATATCTCTGATCAGGACCTTCATGATTCAGTGCAGGGATAGTAAATGCAAAACGTGGACTATCCTCAGGATGAATTGGAATTGAAAAAAAACAATCTTTAATATCTATAACTAAAACATACCAAGTTTTTGGCAAAGCAGACAACTGAGGAATCCCCGATTGAGCAGGTCCCATAATGACCATTTCATTATTAATGGCTCTTAAATCTTGCAATAATCTCCATTTACCAGATTTCTTTTTGATGACAAAAATGGGAGTATTATGGGGAGATACAGAAGGTTGTATATGTCCTTCCACTAATTGTTGTTTGACCAGATCATGGGCTACTTGTATCTTTTCTTTAGTCAAGGGCCACTGAGGGACCCATACTGGTCTTTCTGATTTCCAGGTAATTTTTATTGTCTCAGTGGCCCTTTGTGAAAATCCAACCCATGTCTGTCTGTTCCTTGATTTATTTGTATTGGTGCTGCTATACCTTGTTCTTGTTTTTCTAATCTTTTTCCTTTCCTAAAACCTTGTCTAGCCATAATAGTGGGTGCATTTTGATTGATATTATTTGTTAATGTCAAACCTAATTGATCTAAGATATCTCGTCCCCATAAATTTACAGGAAGATGATCCAATACATATGGCTGTATAGTTCCTTCACATCCTTCAGGATCCTTCCAATCTAATACCATTGCACTTTTATCGGGATTATTCGCCACTCCTAGGCCTCGAAGCGTTTGAGTGGCTTCTTGTAATGGCCAATGTTTTGGCCATTCTTGACGAGAGATAATGCTAAGGTCTGCACCTGTATCCAGTAGCCCATTAAATTCATGTCCTTGAATATTTAGTTTTAGCATGGGGCGAGAATCTAAATTTAAAGAAAGCATAGCCCAATCTACACCTGTGGAGCCTAATCCCTTGGAACCTCTTTCTACAGTATGATTGGAAAATTTATCATGTAGGCTTGGTATTATTAGTAATTGTGCTATTCTATCTCCTGGTGAAATTACTGATATACCCTTTGGAGAACTGGCTATAATTTTTATTTCACCTTCATAATCGGGATCAATTACCCCAGGACTTATCAAAAGTCCTTTTAGAGTAGAAGAGCTGCATCCCAATAATAAGCCTACTGTTCCTTTGGGAAGAGGTCCTTTCACCCCTGTGGGAATGATTTGAACTCCCATCTCTGGAGTTAGTACTGCTCTGGCAGAGGCGCAGATGTCCAACCCTGCGCTCCCTCTGGTTTGTCTGATGAGGGATCTGATGCCCTGGGCACTACCCTGATGGGGTTGCTGGGGTTGCTGGGTTCCTCCAGAGCTCCGTATATTTGTGGTTTGGGGCCCCGGAGCATTGGGGCCCCCTGTCCGTTTTTTGGCAACGGAACCCGATGCCTTTGTCCACGATATTGTGGATAAAAACCTTGTCCTTGTTCGTTTTTTGATAATGGAGTACCCTCTATGGTGGTTTGAGAACGGCATTCATTAGCCCAATGTCTCCCTCTACGGCATCGTGGGCAAATACCCGGTATTCTATTCCTTTGATACCTAGTATTGTTAAACCCTCCTCCTATGGGGCAATTCCTTTTAAAATGTCCTGCTTGTTGACAATTGTAGCATGTTCTTAGCCCGGCATCTAAAGCCTGTTTTACTGCAGCTGCCACAATTTGCCCTTGTTCATTAATGTCTCTGGCATCTAAAGCCTGTTTTACTGCAGCTGCCACAATTTGCCCTTGTTCATTAATGTCTCTGGCATCTAAAGCCTGTTTTACTGCAGCTGCCATGACTTGCTCTTGTTCATTAATGTCTCTACACAATTTAATATATTTGTTTAAATCTTCCTGTTTCCATGGTCTAATGATATCTCTGCACCAACGATTCGCTTGGTCATAAGCCAGTTGTTTTATTAATGGCATTGCTTGTTCTGTATTCCCAAAAACTCTGGTAGCTGTTTGAATAAGCCTATCTACAAATTCAGCATAAGGTTCATTAGCTCCTTGTATTATCTTAGATAATTGACCTTGTAAACCTCCATGTCCTTGTAAAGTCTTCCATGCCTTAAGTGCATCTATAGCAATTTGTGCGTATACACCAGGATCATATGCAAGTTGTTGCTGCCGATCCTCATAAGGTCCCTTTCCTAACAACATATCTAGATTTCTCTGAGGATAACCAGCTGCTGCATTTCCCATAGCTGTCTCCTTGCAAAATTCCTCATTAGCAACCTTCCATAACAGGTATTGTCCTCCAGTTAGCACAGCTTTACACATATTAGCCCAATCTGCTGGCGTCATGTTTAAGTTGGTAATGGATTCGATCAAGCTTACAGTGAAGGGTGCTTGAGGACCATAGGTTGTTACAGCCTCTTTTAGCTCCTTCACTGTTTTGTAAAATAAACCCTGGTGAATTCGCTGCCCTCCTACCTCAAATACAGGGCATACTTGAGATCCTGTCTCAGGATCCCAACTATCAACTGCGGGGGTTGGGAGTCTCTTAGCATATGGAGGTGGTGCTGTTGATTGGACCCTTATGCCCTCTGGTGATAGAATGCTGTTAGTAGCAGTCTCCTGTAGAGGTGGTGCTGTTGGTTGGAGACTTTCGCTCTCTGATAGAAAGGTGTTATTAGCAGTCTCCTGTTGTAACTTTTCCCCTGATGGCTTTTTCTGCTCTAAACTTCCTTCCTCTGTCTCACTAGCTTGAAAGACCTTCTCTTGTACTTGAATCTTTTCCTCATTCTGACTAACTTGAGAGACCTCTTTTACTTGAATCAATATGTCTTCTCCTTCCTCTACCTTTGTCTGATCTGAAGGCTTTGGACTAAGCAAACCAGATACGTTTGCCCACAATGTCAATGTGCCAACTGGCAGAGTCCCTGGGTTGTACTTTTCTATTCTTTTTAAATCTTCACCATGATGGTTCCATTGTGATATATCTAACAACTCCTCCTTAAAAAGCCATGGGCTATATTTTTGTATTGTATCAACGTATGCCCTGAGTATTCTTGATTTTACTGAGATGCCTCCTTCGTCTAACAATTTACTTAACACTCTTTCGGTTTGTTTTTTACTAATTGCTGATCCCGTATTTCTACTATAATACAACCCAGCAAGATAACACCAAACCAAACCGAGACAGAATCCAATAAAAATGGAACAACAAAATTTCATTATAGCCTTTCTATCCTCCTGACATGTGCATCCGTCCTTTCTCCCTATCTGTTCCTCAGACGCAAATAGTTTTTCCTCAGTTGTGAGCGGTTTTTCTTCCGTCTCACTCATCTCCAGGGATAGGCAACTTAAAACAAAAATGAAGCAAAACAAAAGAGTAAACTTAGAATGGCTACCCATCCTCTCGCCCTGCCCTCAGGGGCGAGCAGTTTACTTACCCTCAGTCGCTCCCCGTGCGAGCCACCAAATGCCGCAGTCTGGCTGGGCACAATTCAGGAGCCACTTGTCAAAAGAAACAAACTTTATTTTTAAAACTACAAACGCCAAACAAAACAGCTCCTCAGGAAAAACCCTCAGAGCCCAACTGCCACCACCGGCTTCCACAAGCCTCTCCCACACACCAACAACCACCTCCCACAATCCTCCTGCTCTTGAGGCCGATTGGCTAGGTCGCGTGGGCGGAGCCAAAGAAGTCCCCCAATGAGCAGTTCCGTAGTCTGAAGGGCAGGGAAACAGCCCAATGAACATGACCGCAGAGGAGCCAATCAGCTAGATGTTGCTGGGGCCGCTGTGAGCCAATCATCAGCTGGCAGTCTGAAGGGCAGGGAAACAGCCCAATGAACATCACCACAGAGGAGCCAATCAGCTAGATGTTGCTGGGGCCACTGTGAGCCAATCATCAGCCGGCAGCTGGGAGTTTGCTGGCAGCTGGAAGTTTTCTGGGGCCCCTTTGGCTGTGGCTCTCAACATGTGTTCTAAAAATAAAGTTCGTTTCTGCTTGACAAGTGGCTAGTGAATTGTGCCCAGCCAGACTGTGGCAGATATTGTGTCCCTATATAACTAAAAAAAATGCTTTATAGTGTACTTTGGTTGCCATAAAAATGTTTAAAAATATGGTTTTACAATTTGGATCTTGAATGCTCCCTATGGGCCCATGGATCATAGGTCTTCTCCCCAGAAGGAAATATTGGAAAGTGGTAGAACATGCAAGATGTGGGACCTAGGGGGAGGTCTGGGTGTTCAACCTTGAAGAAGATTATGGTACTCCAGTGTCTTCCTCTCTCTCTTTTACTTTCTGCCATGAAGTGAATGAATTTGCTCTGCTACTACTCTTGTAATAATGTGCTGTCACAAGTCCAAAGCAACAGGGCCAACCAATCATGAAGCGTGAGCCAGTCATCTCAGGTAATTTTTATAGTGATAAAAAGCTGACGAACACATTGTCTTGGTTGGGTTTTTTGCTGCTGTGACTAAAAGACCTGACAAGAACAATTAGTGGAGGAGATCTTTATTTGGGGGCTCATGATTTCATAGGTCTCACTCAGTTCTCAGATGGTTAATTCCATTGCACTGAGCAGAAGATGAGGCAGATCATCATGGCAAAAGGGCATGGTGGAGAAAAGTAGCTCAGGATATGATGATCAGAAAGGAGAGAGAGAGAGAGAGAGAGAGAGAGAGGCCAGGCAAAGTGCAGCTCACCAAATAGAAACCCCAAAGGTATACCCCCAATGACCCACCTACTCCGGCCACCCTACCTGCTTATAGTTAACACCTAGTTAATTCTTATCAGTGGATTAATTCATTCATTAGGTTACAGCTCTAATCAACCAATCATTTCACCTGTAAACTGTCTTGCGTTGTTTCACACATGAGCTTTTGGGGGACACCACATATGTAAACCTTAACCTTCCACCCCTGACTCTGAAAAGCTTATGCTTATCTCACAATGCAAAATAAACTTACTCCATTTTCAAGAGATCACAGTCTTAACAATTTAGCATTGCTCAAAAGTTCAAGTCCAAAGTCTCCTTTAAGACTCAAACCAAACTCTCAGCGTAAGCCCCTGAAAAAATTAAAAAGTTACACATAGCCAATATTTAAAGGTACAGAGTAAATATTTCCATAACACAACGGAGAAATTGAAACATAGAAAGAAGGAATGGTGAGAGAGAAAAGGATAGGAGTGGAGCTGGGATTGTGATAGACCCAACCTGATCTTTTCTTAAAATTGGGAGCCATCTCCACACAAAGCCATGAAAAGATAATTTCTGCTTTACTATAAATTACTGAAAATTCTGAACCTGCTTGGAATGCCTGCCCGTGTCTTGAACTCACCCATGCCTGGCTCTCTGACCAGAGAGCAGCCCTCTATGAAACTTTAGTGACACCTCATAAATATTGGCCTTCCCTGGCCAGACAACGACCCTCTCTGAGGCTCTAATGGTCCTCATAAATTCTGATGTTGGGGCCAGCAAAAAAATGTAATCTACCATTAGTGTGATGCTTGTCAGAGTTCTGTTATCTGTAACCCCCCTTTGTATAACTTTCTGGGCTATAAAGCTGGGCTGCAGGAAAGCTGGGGTGCTGTCTTGTTCCCGCCGTTTGGGGAGGGAGAGGCAGCCCGGCCGGTCGAAATAATAAGCTTGCTTTAATTTGATTTTAATTGGAGTCAGTGGTCTTTCTTGTGTCCTGGTCTAACAATTGTGGCTCAGTGGTAAAGCTCTTGCCTAGCACGTGTGAGGCACTGGGTTCCATTCTTGGTGTTGGGAAAAATATAAACGGCAGCCGTACCCCAGAGAAAAACCCCAACATGGTGCCTAAGGACCTCTTCTTCCTACCTTCCTCTTTTCTGCAGTGGCGCAAAAAGTTCCCGCCTGTGTGAACTCTCCCACTGGCGCCAATTTCAAATCTCGCTGGCGGGGAACCTTAGCCCCAATAAGAACTAATTCCTGAGCTCCGGAGCTGATATCTGGAAGAACTTGCCAATAAATGGGTGGCCTGCCATTTATCTAAGCCCCACTATCTCCCCCTTAGTTCTATATAAGCACACAGCCTTTTGCAATAAAATTGGAATTCTCCCGGCGAAGTGTCTTTGTGTGGGGAATTCTTTCACTTGGCACCACATAAAGATATAAACAAAGTTATAAAAAGGAAAAGAAAAGGAGTGGAGAGTAGGAAGCGACTGCATAACCTATAATCCAGTACACCTGAGCCTGAGACAATTGAAATATCAAAAAACAATCAATACAGGCTGGGACTGTAGCTCAGTGGTAGAGAGCCTGCCTTGCAGGTGTGAGACCCTGGGTTCGATCCTCAGCACCACATAAAAATAAATAAATAAATATATTGTATCCATCTACAACTAAAAACTAATTAAAACAAACAATAAATCAATAGGAGTCTATCAACTTTTCCTCATGCTCCTTTAAAAGAAGGAATGCTATAATACTTCAAGGGCACTCTTGCCCCTTCCAGGTGCACTGTGCCATGAGTTCTGAATTTTTCTCTCACTTTCCTTTTTAATAAAATCCCTGCCCACTTGCTTACCTCAGCTGCATTTGTGATGTTCATTCTTAAACTTCATGAAACACGAACCCGATCCCAACTCCTATAAGTAATAATGAGCTAAAGAAAGACCCAAATCCAGCTAGGCAAACAAGTCCTGTAGCTCTATGTCCTGCATCTGGAGCACATGGCATCATGATGTTCTCCAATGGGCCTGTGTAGCTTTACCCCTATGGATTTGCTGGTTGGAGATCACATGGCCTCTCGGTTGGTTTATCTGTGCTCCATTCTTTCAGCTTTCCTTGGCAGACATTCCATGGTACTGGCATCTCTTTATCTCAGAGGTCTCTACTACAGCTTTGGCTTCCTCCTCACATCTCCAGGCATGGCCCTCTCAGGGAGTTCCCACAGGGACTCTGACCTGCTGCACTTTGCCTGACCTCTCAGATCTTCCTTTGAAATCTTGGTGGAAACTTCCATGAACCCCTAACTCCAGCTTCTTGCATTCCTGCAGAACCAGCACCACATGGTTGATGCCAAGGTCTGCTGCCATCTCAAGCAGGGGTCAAGGCTCCAGAGACCCTGGTTGTAGTAGCCTCTGAGTGCCTCAGCAGCTGTGCATGGCGAAACAACTTCCTACCCCCCCCACCCTGTGCCAAGAAGGGTGCTTCTTGGTCTTTTCTCAACAGAATTTTTACTTTTCCACCCTTGAGCCTGAAATGGATATGGTCTTTCCAGTTCCTGAGATGCTCACAAGCCATCTTTCTTAATGTCTCCTCGCAAAGTCTTTAGCATTTGTTTAGTGGCAGTAATGTGCTTAACAACCACACATTCCTTAGCTTCAGTTTTACTCATAGCCTTAGGGCTGAACTTACAAGTTTTAAAAATCTTTCAGCTTTGCTTTCAGCTCCTGATTATCATAATAATCGGAACAAAGAGCTGCCAGCAATCTCCATGCCACTGCCTGAATAATATGCTGCCTAGAAATTTCTTCCACCAGATTAAGAAGTCCATCATCTTTAAATTCAGCCTCATGGAAAATCTTAGGACACAGGCAAAATGCAGATAACTTCTTAGCCATAATGTGATATGAACGGCCTTTAGTTCAATTTCCAATGAGTCCTCCTTTTCCCCCAAAGCCTCATGAGCCATGCCTTTACAGTCTGCAGTTTTATCTGCATTCTGGTCTTTGGAAATTCGACCAAAATTGTCCATTAAGCTCTGCTTACAACAATCTGAAGCTTTTCCAGCTTTCATCTCTAAACTTTTCAAAATTCCTCCCACAACCTCCAAAAGCTTCTGAACACATGGCCAAGTTAGTTACAACAATGACCCTATTTCTCGGTACTCATTTCTGCTCTAGTCAGCTTTTTCATCATAGTGACCAAAAGACCTGACAAGAACAATTTTAAGAAGAAAAGCTTTTTTGATGTTAATGATCTCAGAGGTGGCCAGCTCCATTGTTCTGGGCCAAAGGCAAGGCAGAAGATCATGATAAAAGAGTATGGTGGAAAGCAGAAAGACATCATAGAAGGAAGCAGAGAGCACTCTGCTCAACAAGGACAAAACAAGCTGCAAAGTCACACCCTCAATGACTCATCTCCTCCAGTCACACCTTACCTATTTACAGTCACTACTCAATCCCTATTAGGGAATTAACACACTGATTAGGTTAAGGCTCTTATCAACCAATCATTTTACCTCTAAACATTCTTGCATTTTCTCACACTTGAGATTTTGGGAGACACCTAATATTAAATAATAATACACATACATATTATTTACACTAAAAAACAAGCAAAACTTAAATGATTTTTAGTTAATATTTTCATTGAAACCATATATGAGTTTAGAATGTACTATACCTAATGAAAGGAAAGTGACCACAACACTCAGAGCAACCAAAAGATCTTTATTGCAGCAGTGCAACAAAGAGAAAAGAAAGAAGGAGAGAGAGAGAGAGAGAGAGAGAGAGAGAGAGAGAGAGAGAGAGAGGAAGCGCATGCAGGAGAGAGACAGAGAAAGCAGGAGAGAGAGAGAGAGAGAGAGAGAGAGAGCAAGAGAGAGAGAGAGAGCAAGAGAGAGAGAGCAAGAGAGAGGGGGGGGCCTGGCAGGAGGGAGTTTTTATAGCCCAAATCTAATGGCGCCTCTGGGTCGGCAAGCTGCCTTGTTGGCCTAAGAGGGGGGTAAGAGTTCAGCCTTGAGCAGGATTGAATGTTCAGACTTGAGGCAAACAGGTGATAAAGGACCAGATAGAGGGGAGTTTGAGTGCATGGGCTATCTTGCAGCCAACATCTGTTCAGCCTGCCCTGCAGACAACACAGTTCAGCCTGCTCTGCACCCAACATTCCTCCATTTTTGTTTTTCTAAGTGATATGGGGGACAGCGTAAAGTCCTCTGGCTACTTCCTGCTTAATGTTGGGTGGCATTAGACCTAGAAGGTGAAGTGGAGGAATGTTCAGGGGATAGGTCTGAGAACACCAGGGCAGTCAGAAATAACACTCAGTGGCTCCAGACAACTACTGTGGTAAGGGTAAAGTCCATAAAAGTTCCTTGAAGCCACAAGTCCTCGATGGCATCAAACCAGTCCTGGATGGAGGAGATTCTTGGTATCAGCCACTGGTCCTGTAGCAGGGACTCTAGGAAGTATTTGGAGGGGGCTTGGTTGAATCCAGTAATGTTAAGGGTGACAGCCTGATTGCAGCCAATGGAAGGGCAATCACCTTGACCCATAAACTGAGAGTGGGTGGTGTCATCCTGGTGTCATGTAGCTTGGATGTAGAAGCAGTATCTGTGGTTTGAGATAAAGACTTGAGAGAGAATAATGATTAGTAAAAGAAGAAGAGGGTTGGCGAGAAATTTTGAGTTTGGTGGGCATGGTGGAAGTCCAGAACTGGACATTTGGAACAAGTGCCTTTTTAAGGTGGGAGACATGGTGGTACCAGGGGGAGTTTAGGTTTGATGCTTCCTTGTGGGGATACTATAGAGCAGACAGAATAAGCAGAGTGGACATGCTGGAGGTTCTCATTCCTAGGAAGTGAAAGAGGGGTTGTGAAAATTTGAAAAAGGGGTTAGAGAGGGTTTTAGATGGGCACAGTGTCTCTGGAGCCAAAGGAGTTGGTCATAGGTCTCCATCTTGGGCATCAGGGCTGGTAGTCTTAAAGAAGTAGTTGATTGACCAGCTTATTGGTGAATTTGTGTATCTGATCTTGCATGAACTTCTGTAGGCAATTTAATAGACATGGTCCTATTAGGAGAAACATAGAGAGGACTAATAGGGGTCCTGTGAGGGGGAGGAGCCAAGGCCATACTTAACTGAACATTCCCCATGGAGCCTGTTGGCTTAGTTGCTGTCTCCTCTTTTCTAGCTGTTCTTGTTCTTCATTACTCCCAGGAATGACTGTGTTTTGGCTTAACTGGTTTTGGTAGGTGTTTAAGATCAAGTTGGTCACTCGTGGGGGAACTTGAGAGCAGCTTCTTAGTTCTGCTAGTGCCATTTGCGCTAGGATGGTCTTGCTTGACATGTGGCTTCCCTTGCACTGATTGGCTTTTCATTCTCCAGTGGTCTCAATAATCTCCCTGATCAGGAGATTATGTGGCCCAGAGTTGCAAAGCTCTTTAGAGAAGTTCCCTATTCTCTGGATTCAGACTGACTCTGAGGGCCAGAGCCAAATATTGGTTTTCTTGGCCATTTTAATTTAACTTTAAGTCTTGATCATAAACATCCAGCAAAGTCAGTTTCACCCTAAATTAAGAGTATTGGGCTTTAGCTGAAGTCTGGCCTACTTTGGAATCATTCTGACATGTAGTAAGATGGGAAGCACATCCTTATATCAGGTAAGGCTAAGATTTATAAATCTTAGGTAAAGTATTCTAGTATTAAAGTGTCTTTTTTAAAAAATATTATTTTATAAAGTTTACATATATTGTTGCTTGATGTCACATGAATACTAGGTAATACAGTATATTACATTTAAATTGTACCCAGTGTATAGAACTTTATATTAATCTTATTGATAACAGGTCCAGTTATAGAACATTAAATAATATAAATAAATCTCTGATATGTTATTTTTATAAGCCTAAAATAACCATGCAACCTTTTGGAGAACACCAGCTTGATATAGTTTTTTTTTTTTTTTTAAAGCTTCTATCTTAATGACATATACCTGGAAAATATGAGCACATTTAATATACAAAGAAGAGTAATAGTACCACAATTATTATTGATGTTTTTATATTAATCAAGTTTAGCTTTTAAAGAAATAGCATATTACAATATTGCAAAATAACAGTTGTTGTTTAACCATAGTTGTATATACAGACCTTCTTTAGCACTTACTTAAACCCTCTTATTTACTTAATAGACTCTCTTATCCAGAAACACCTTTTCCTTCTATTAAATCCATACATAGAACCTTCTAATTTCTCTTTCCTATCTGTTAACTCCTTCTTTATTCACACTTTGAAACAATACTTATAAATTTCTGAATTTAGGCAAATTATTCCATTTTAACAAGAGATATTTTGTTATTTGCAGTACACAATTAATTACATCTGTTGACCATTTCATGAAAACATGAACAATGTTTAAGTATATAGAATTATACCATTGTAGGGACGGACAAGGCAAGACACCTAAGATAGCAGCAAAGTTAGGGAAACAGTCCTATTTGGTTGCAGCCAGATTTAGAAGGCACAGCTTCTGTTGTAATCAATTAATCCCCTGAACCCCAAGTTTAGGTTGTTTCAGAATTTTGTACCCAACATGTAAGGGAAGGGGTTCAGAAGTTCACAGTCTGCAGAAGTTCACATAAAGCAGGTTTTTTTTTTCCTCTGTTCTGGGCAAGTTAACCCTTCAAGGACACTTGGGAAGGGGAGAGCTTTTTCTTCCCTTTCTCTCTTCTTCCCCCCACCCTTTCCACCCCCCCACCCCCCACCCCCCCCTGCCAGCTGTTATCATGGAGCCCAGTTGGTAACTTCCTTATCTTAGATATGTAGCCTTCTCTGTGAAGCCCCAGCTCAATGCCAGAGGCCTTGTTCACATATTTTGTGAAAAACTAGTAAGGGGGTGTCTAGCTTTTTGAGTGCTGATTTTTCCAGCCAGTGACCAAGTAAAACAGGGCAATGGGAAAATAGGAAGTTTATCTACATTGAACTTTTTGTAGAGATTCTTTTGCTGAAAATCCTAAAATCAGCCATGGTGAAGATTTCTGGAGAAGGTCAGTTAAGCCTTTTCTGTGGGCCTGGGTAAGGAGGGGAGGAGGGGAAGATGGGAAGGCGGGGCTGAGAGCAGCTCTGGTGGATCTGAGAATGAGGAAGGAGATGTAAAAGAATAGAATTTTCCCTAGCAAGGAAAACTTGAGCAGTAGAATAGGTAGAGCAGAGGGGAGGATGGGAGTGAGTATCCCAAAAAGCCTGTAAGGGACAATTCTTAGTAACCTGTTTTCAGTGGTGACAAAGCAACTTGAAAGGCCATTTTCACCAGATCTCTGATAGGGGTCCAAGGGCTCTCCTCAGCTTGTTTGAGCTTTGGGTTAGTTGGTAAGAGGACCTGGTGGCACCTGGTGTGGGCGCTGACAGAAGAAGAGAGGAGTGAGTGGGTGAAGGGATTCCTTCAGTACCTGCTACCTAAGGAAAGAGGCAATGGTTGGAGGAAAGGCGGTTGTTTAGTTTTTTGATCTAGTGAGTGGAGAGGAGAAGTCAGGTTGTTCAGGTGGGGGAGACAGTGGAGGGGCTGGGGCAGAAGGTTGAGGGTGAGGACCTATTTGAGGCGGGCTATAGGGTGGAAATTCATCAGTAGGATCAAAAGTAGTGGATGAGTCCGGAGGAGGAGAAGATTGGGGATCAGTGGTTGTGGGTGTTGGTTTGCAAGCTAGAAAAATTTGCAGAGGTCTGCAAGAGGTGCAGAGAACACAAGCAAGAAGAAAGCTTTGATATAGCAGCTTTTTACCCATTTTTTCGAATGCTCACAGTAATTGTAGAGATCCCTTAGAATGGAGGGATCCAGGGACCCAAAAGGAGGGCCATCTACTTTGGTTGTCTAAGGGATAAGTGGGCCAGGCCTGGGTGCTATATTTGATCAATTTTGGAGGTTTGATGTCTGGTGTCAAGGAGAGTGTTTTGAGGTTATCCAAGAGGCAGTGTAAGGAAGTCGACGGGCAGAGAGGACACATTACTCATGTCACAAAGTAGTATAAGGAGGAGGGAAGGGGACGCAAACTTGGTATAGAGGAGAAGGAAGGAGATGCAACCGTAGTATAAGAGAGAAGGAGGAAACTGATTTATTGGCAAAAGGGGTGTCCCTGCTAGAGCCAAAAATCAGGAGTGCCTTAGTGGCAGGTTCGAGCTGCAGAGATTGGTCATCACCGAATCCTGACAGTCGAAGCTCTCATCCTGGACAGAGCCAGAGCTGTAGGAGACCTTGGCCAAGGCTTTTCCTTTCGGGACCCCTCCTGGAGAGGCTGGAGACTCCCGGGACCAGAAAGAGGGGAAAGAGAGAGACAGGGGAAGAGGGAAGAAGGGGAGGGTAAGCGTCTGAGGACTAGGATTTTAGGAGAGCCACCAAGATGGTGAAGGTCTGGGTGGGGTGTGATGTTCCGTTTTTTGTTTTGTGTCCCTGGAGGTTACAGAGTCCTTCGAGGAAGACCTACAAAGCCTATGTGGTAAACTACCAGCTTGGAGGGGGAAGGGAATAAGTTTGAACCCAGGAGTCTATTCTGCCCGAGGAAGGAGTCCCTGAGGGTCACCATAGCCTTAAAGGCTGTGGTGGGGTGTTTTTCTCCCCGCAGGTGGGAAAAGAGGTTTGCCGGACAATCAACGGCCAAATCCTCCTGACACCACCTTTGCAAGGTTTAGAACTCCAGGAAGGGGAAACTCACCGATCGAAGGTTGGTGGTGGATGGAGTTCTGGCGATCCAGAAAATGGGTTCAGGCCTGGGTTCAGGCCATCCGGTGAGTGGCACTTCCGAAGGAAGAGGGACCCAAAAGTGGGTTTTAACCCTCTCCCGGGTTTCGGCACCAATGAAAGGAAAGTGACCACAACACTCAGAGCAACCAAAAAGATCTTTATTGCAGCAGTGCAACAAAGAGGAAAGAAAGAAGAAGGAGAGAGAGAGAGAGAGAGAGAGAGAGAGAGAGAGAGAGAGAGAGGAAGCGCATGCAAGAGAGAGAGAAAGCAAGAGAGATAGCAAGAGAGAGGGAGCAAGAGAGAGAGAGATAGCAAGAGAGAGAGAGCAAGAGAGAGAGAGCAAGAGAGAGAGAGAGAGCAAGAGAGAGGGGGGCCTGGCAGGAGGGAGTTTTTATAGCCCAAATCTAATGGCGCCTCTGGGTCTGCAAGCTGCCTTGTTTGCCTAAGGGGGGGTTAAGTGTTCAGCCTTGAGCAGGATTGAATGTTCAGACTTGAGGCAAACAGGTGATAAAGGACCAGATAGAGGGGTTTTGAGTGCATGGGCTATCTTGCAGCCAACATCTGTTCAGCCTGCCCTGCAGACAACACAGTTCAGCCTGCTCTGCACCCAACACCTAACACTACATTATAGTTTGTAATATGAAACAATTTCTAATGATTAACTCTTTATGACTATACTCAAACATCAGAATATTTAAGTTGCTGATGTTTTTGTGGGCATAGGTATTACAATCAATACAGTCCAAGTAAATAAAATGTGGAACTTATGGCAGCAAAATCAGCTAAGAAATTAACTAAATTCATCAATTAACATAATAGGGTCTTTCTGTCTCTAATAAAAGTAAAAGTCACCTCTAATCTTCTTCATGTCAGATTAGGCACCAACTTCCTTAATAAGACTTCTATAGAGCAAGAATTAAAACCAAGAATCAGTCAGTGGAATGGATTCAAACTAAAAAGTTTCCTCTCAGCAAAAGAAACAATTTGTGAGTTGAATAGAAAGCCTACATCTTGGGAGCAAATTTTAACCCTCATGTATCAGATAGAGCACTGATCTCTAGGGGTGTATTAAGAACTCAAAAAGCTATACACCAAAAAAAAAAAAACCCAATCAATAAATGGGCCAAGGACCTGAATAGACACTTATCAGAAAAGGATATATAGTCAATCAATAAATATATAAAAAATATTTATCATCTCTAGTATTTAGAGAAATCCAAATCAAAACTACTCTAAAATATCATCTCACTCTAGTCAGAATGGCAGCTATTATGAATACAAACAACAGTAATTGTTGGTGAGGATGTGGGGGAAAAGGTACACTCATACATTGCTGGTGGGATTGCAAATTGGTGTAGCCAATATAGAAAGCAGTATGGAGAATCCTTGGAAAACTGGGAATGGAACCACCTTTTCACCCAGCTATCCCACTCCTCAGCCTGTACCCAAAGAACTTTATAGGGACACAGCCACATCAATGTTTATAGCAGCACAATTCACAATAGCTGAACTATGGAAGAAACCTAGATACCCTTCAGTAGATGAATGGATAAAAAATGTGGCATGTATACACAATGGAATATTACTCAGAAATAAAAGAGAATAAAATAATGGCATTTGCAGGTAAATGAATGGAGTTGGAAAAGATAATTCTAAGTGAAGTTAGCCAATCCCAAACACCAAATGCCAAATGTTTTCTCTGATATAAGGAGGCTGATTCATAATGGGGTAGGGAGAGGGAGCATGGGAGGAATAGACCAACTATTCCAACTCCCAGAGAGTGGGAGGGGAAGGGAGGGGGCATGGGGTTACAAATGATGGTGAAATGTGATTGACATCATTATCTAAAGTACATGTATGAAGACACAAATTGGTGTGAATATACTTTGTATACAACCAGAGATTTGAAAAATTGTGTTCTATATGTGTAATAAGAATTGTAATGCATTCCACTGTCATATATAAAAAATAAAAAAAATTAAAAACCATAATAGGTTCTTTTTTGTGGGCTTGAATTCTCTATATTTGCATTCATCCTTCATTATGTGAATTTATCATTTGGTGATTCAGAAATGTGTTGTATAGCAAGTTCCTAAAAGTCTTGTACCAGTTATTTGTTGTTTGCATTTTTTCCAGGAATTGAATCTAGGGGATTGAGCTATATCTCTAACTCTTTTTAAAATTTTAATATAAGGTCTTGCTAAGCTGACCATGCTGGCCTTGGGCCTTGAACTTGGAATCCTCCAACCTTAGCTTCCCAAGTATACACCACCACACCAGTCTTGTACCAGTTTTAAAATATCCTTATGTTCCTTCAGCACTTACCAAAATGCTTTGAATACAATAGAGTCTCAGTAATGATTTGTGAAATTAACTATAGAAGTATAAACACAGAATGCCTAGCTCCATAGTACAAACATTTGAATGAGGAGTTATATGTTCTTTTTCCCCACTGTGTAATTCAATAATTGCAGACTCATGCAGAGCAATTCCTCAACTTAGTAACATTTTAAGTATTATGCTAATACATTTGCAATAGTAGCTATGATTATAGACAAGAAACTTACCTCTCCAAGTCTCAGTAACCTCACCTATGAAATCAGGACATGAGACTGTGGAGTCAATATGTATGCAGAGATGTTTTATGAACTGAAAAGTACTATACAAATTTAAGCTTACATTTTTTGACAAGTTAGGGTTATCATGTTGCATGACATTGTGAAATAACATCTGTGTCTGTAATATGAGGGGGGACATAATTTTAGATGCCTTTCTGCTGAAAAGTTTCAAGTCTCTTAACTCTTCCTCCTCCTTCTGCCTCATATCTTGGCAAGATTGTGTATGCCCTCCATTTTGGTACTAGGAAGTTTAAACCACAGAACTTCAATCAATGGGCAAGAACCCTAATCCTGGATTCAACCCCAACCCAGTTAAAAAAATATACAGGACAGTATCCTTTGCCTGATCTCTCAAACTATTTTCAGACCAGCTTGGGAGCCATCCATATTTTCCTAAAAAAGTTTTATTATTTAGTAATAAACCCATGCATATGCATATCTTATTGTTGCTGCCTGTGTGCATTGCCATCAGTCCTGACATTAGAACCACATTTGGGGTGTTTGGGAAATCTATCACATTTCTCCAGAGTGATCACAATGATGTGCATCTATCAATGTAAGTGGATTTCCGTTTAGTTGTACAGTGTAAGGTATCACTTCTGTTTGTAGTGGATCTGGATATTTCTATTAATTTGCAATAACAGAAACACAACTGTTTTTGAATAATGCAACTATTTCTAGAAAGTGGCTATATATTTTCAACATATCTTTCCCCTCCCCACCACTTTTTAACAAATGAGGAAAGGAAATGACAAATAATAAGTAATTTTTGCAAAGTTCCACATTAGTAGAAGAGCAAGATCTAGAAGCCAAGTCTTCCAGTCCCTAGTGCAGTGCTATTAGAATTTCTCTACCTTTCTTTTATGACCTATATGCCAGAGAGATCTGGTCTTCAGATCATCCAGCATGTGGTCTTCTTTTCACATATAAAAAGTTGTTCTGGACATACCACATTTTCAAAGCTTCCCATGTAGCTGTATCTGCTGATCCAACTCTGCCCTGGAACTATAGATGATATCCTGCATACTTCCTCAAAGGATCACTTGGTAATTAGGAATCTCTGATTATAGTGTCTCAAATTAATCTTTAATTATTACATATTCATATGTACTATTTATTCATTCAAAGCATTGAGTCATAGAGTCATCAAAAGTTATGGGTACATAGTAGTTGATCAATTAATAATTATTGGTTCACTAATGTATCTGCATTATTAAGTAATCACCACATCTTATAGAAAGAAAATACTTTGGGTAATATACTCTGTGTTTTTCTACAAACCCAGTTTCCTATAAAAGATAAGCAAGATATGAAGGAGAAGCTAGTGCTATGAGGTGTACTTTAGGTCCCTTAAATGGTTTTCATTCCATGTGGCATTTCAAACTGTCTTTTCTTTAATCAAGGCAAATGGCCTAGTTTTTATTCTTGTAGATGTTTTCCTGATGGGATGTTTGTCATTGAACAACATATTGTGTTTAGCTTATCTAAGCAATGAGTGTAGTTTTAAGAGAGATAAAAGAGGGGAAACAACAAAGGGAAACATTTAAAAAGAGTGCCCATATCCCCTAAATAACTGTCTCAAAATCTCCCTTTGGTGAGTATTATGCAACCAACCAACATATTTTAAAATTTTATCAAGTTCATATGGCCTAATGTAATCTTCCCTTATATTACATTTGAAAAACCAGCCTCTATCTCAGAGCAAAGCCTGTCCAAGGAAGGGACATGGCCTTTTTCCTTGGAAAGACCCACAGAGCACTCCTAGGCACATTCCTACCCTGCTAAGTTGTTTATCTACAAATAACAGGAGAGATCTGCTGTGCCAGGTGTCCCCGACTCAGTCAAGCTAGGTGGGGATCCATATTAGCCCCCTAGCAGCCACCAATCAGCATGAGACAGGGAACTACCTGGGATGCCAGATAACCCTCCCAGTAGTTTATGGTGGTTGATAACATGTTGGGAAACCATGTAGTTCAGTACGTACACCCCTCATGGCTTAAACCAATCAGTTCAAATGAATACCCCTTTTGTACTGACCAATCACCCCTACCCAACTTGTTCCCGCCAGTGAATGTGCTAATCATGTTTTAGAGTTGTTATTTGATTTTCCCGCAGTGTGTGATGATTTGCTAAGAGATGCTATGATGTATGTGAAGTCCCTGCCTTCTCCAAAGACTGTATAAAACTGCTGCAAACCCTGGGCTCGGGGCCTCTCAGTGTCACCAGTTGCTGTGTGTGCGCGCGGAGGACCAAGCTAGCTTGCAATAAACACCTCTTTGCTGCTTACATCGATCTTGGGTCTCTGGTGGTCTTTGGGGGTCCCAAATTCGAGCATAACACATTATGTTTATGAAAAATTCTAGTTAAATCTCTGACTTCCAATTCCTATGAACTTAATGAAATGAAATTTTAGCATTCTTAGGAGGCGAAATTAAAGTCAGATAACATGGAGAAACAGGCTGATCACTATTATTGAGTGATGAGCAGTCATCATCATGATGAGTAGAGAAAACAGAGCTGACATTTCCCATCTCTACTAGATATATACCATTCTCATTGTCTTAGTCATTTGGGCTGCTCTAACAAAAACCATAAACTGGGTAGCTTTTATACAAAATTTATTCTTAATGTTGGTAAAGATGGCACCCGGAGTGCTTCTCTTCCGGGAGCTCAGAAATATTGGTAAAGATGGCCAATGGTAAAGATGGTAAAGATGGTTGGGGTTATCATCCAAAAGCCTTCTAAAGATACCACCTCTTAATACTGTCACACTGGATATTAGGTTGAAACATATAAATTTTACCCAGCCATGTCACCTTGTGTTTTATAGTGAAAGCATTTTCATAACTACTCACTGTAAGTTATTCAAACAGATTTTGCAGCAATTACACTGCAGACTTCTAGGGATCGATATATTTAAATATAACATACCAGGCGTCAGTTCAAAGGTCTGCTCAATCATTGATCCAATGTGTTTCAGCATTAAAATACATAATTATACATAATTTACAACTGCTTAGTATAGCAATAATTGCAGAAATAAGTAGAGGAAGAGACAGAACAAGCCAATAGAAAATTAAGAACTAAGTTTCATGCGCACACAAAAAAACTCTCTCCCTGAAAAATGTCAGTATAACATTGAAAAGTTTACCAGATGAAAGCTTTTTCATTCCCACTAAGGTAATTGATAATCAGTAATCAGCTTGAAATTCTTTTCTAAAGGAGACCTTTTGTTGGTAAAAGAATAATGGTATATGAGCAGGAAATCTTCCTCTGTATAGACCTGAGTGATTGACTGTCAGTGTCTATTTTAGTTGGGATATGTCAGTTCCATAAAGCTAATCAACCTATTATCTAGATCTGTTTGATGTTGCCAATAAAATGTGAGGTAAAATTATATCATGTGCAGTTTTAGGTGTCAAAGATTTTTAAAAATAACTTCGATATGAAACTATAACACCTGACCTTATAGGTAAAAAAGTAATTACAATTATGTTTATCAGAATTTTGAAAAATCGATCTCTAGGTTCTACTTTTTCATCATTGTGGCCTTCTGAAAATAAGAACTCACTTAATTACAATATACCAATAACTTGAGAATGGAAAGATAGTTACAATAACCTATATTATTTTTTCAAATACCAGCACAAGAATGAAACTTCACTTGACCCTGCAATGCATTATTGAAAGAGTAAAAGAAACTGAAGTTAAAATGTAAAGGACCAGGTATTGTTAAGTTTCTAAGCTACACTCAAAGCCTGAAATTCCTGTAGCTGTTAAGACAATTCCCGGGACTGCCCATTAGATATGTGTAGGAATGCCCCCTGACCACTTAGTTGCTTAACAACTTGGACCCAGTGCAGCTCATCACGTAGGCACCTCAGGGCCTAAACCAATCAGTTTGAATGTATACCCCGCTTTAGGACTGACCTATCGCCCCCGCCCGACCTGTTCCCGCCAATGAATGTACTAATCATGTTTGAGAGTTGTTGTTCGATTTTCCCGCGCCTCATGATGATTTGCTCTGATGTATGAAAAGCCCCCACCCTCCCCAAAAAGTGTACTTAAGCACTGCTTAACCCCTGCTCGGGGCTCTGGGCCTCTCTCCCTTCTTGAGTGAGCACGGAGCCCCAGCGCGCTGGATCTTCAATAAACCCCTTTTGCTGTTGCATGAGACGGTCTCTTGGTGGTCTCTTCCTCCATCGTTCGCTGGTCCCTTACATTATCACACAATGTTCTGCACACATTCACTAGAGATTTAATGATAACAGTACATATTAATACATGTTCATAAGTTATAATTAAATTCAAAGTACAATATATTTTTATCCCAAGCTACTAATTTTCTAAAGATTGAAATATATTTGTTTCATTTATTTGTTACCCTTTTAACTTCTTTGTTTTTAATGTATCTATAATGTATCATTTTTAATGTAGTCTGTTTCAACTAATCCTATGCATTTCTCAAAGTTATTAATATTTTCCAGTTAAAAATGTGGAAGCTAAGTAGCTGAACACAAGGAATTCAGGTCCCAGATATTCATGTGTCAGTTTATGAAAGCTAGGATTCCATAAAAATCCTTAACATTCCTTTCTCAAAACTAATATGAAAATAAACTTAATATGGAGGGTTCAAATCTCAGTTTGGCCATTTAAGAACTGAACTTACACAAGTTACTCAAGGTTGCTGTGCTTTTGTTTCCTGATCTGAAAACAGGTAATGATTATTGGACCTGCCTCTGGGTGTTACTGGGAAGATTAAACACATTAGTATATGAAAAAGTCTTAAAACACTACCTCAATAGTAAGTACTGTGTAATCAGTTGCCATTGTGGTTTCTTCAAAGTGATAAACTTTAGTCAATTTCCCTAAGGTTTTCCTGACAGACTTCAAAAGAACATTACCATTTTAATGTGAAATTATGTCAGCCATGAAACTCAGGAGAATGATTTACAGATGATTTTTGGCTTCCCTTTGCTCTTAGGATCAAGAGAGAAGTTTTGTATGAGGTCTAAATTTCCCAAATGCTTTAGCTCCTACCTTGTTGTGCAGCCTCAAGTTATTCCATGCTCAAACCATAATGACCCTATCTCAGCCCCTCAGAATCTTTTCATAGTCTTTTCCCTTTCTATTTTGTCTTACAGATCTATGCACATGACCTCTGGCCAGGATGTTCTTCCTGCACTTGTTAACCTGTTCAAATCCTGTGTAGCTTCAAATGTCATATTAGTGTCATTGCCTCAGCAAAATCCAAAGTTCTGGGAAACTCTCCTTATAGACTTTATCTGAGTTGTAATTTTATATCAATTTGTGTCATCATTTGAATATTAATTGTTTCTACCGTTATATTTTTTAAAATATTTTTTTAGTTGTCAATGGACCTTTATATATTTTTAAAATTTATTGATATGTGGTACTGGCAATCGAACCCAGTGCTTCACACATGCTAGGCAAGTAGTTTGCCATTGAGCCACAACCCCAGCCCTCTATCACTGTATTTATAAATACCTTAAGGGAAGGGATTGTGCATGCTTTGGTGACTGATACACAGTAGGAACTCAATATTTATTAAATGATTCAATAAATGGAAGAATGAGAAGAAATTTTCATGTCTTCTTCATTTATACTAAATATAAAACAAAGAATGGGGCTGGGGATGTGGCTCAAGCGGTAGCGCGCTCACCTGGCATGCGTGCGGCCCAGGTTCGATCCTCAGTACCACATACCAACAAAGATGTTGTGTCCGCCAAGAACTAAAAAAAAATAAATAAATATTAAAAAATTCTCTCTCTCTCCTCTTTCACTCTCTCTTAAAAAAAAAAACAAAGAATGAACATAAAAATATTGATGGCCATAAATACTTTTCATGAAAAAAGAAATAGGCATTCTCACTGATAATTTATCTGTAAGCATATTTTTTAATTCATAGGCAAGAATAACTTTGAAAGCAAAGAAGAGGAAAGCTTTGAAACAACATGATTAGACACAATCTTAAATTTAAGCAACTTCAGATATTATTACGTGTCAGCAAGCACTTACAGAAAGTATTGACACTTCTGATGATTACAAGAAATTTTTCCCATAGGGTCTAAAATAGAATTCTGAAGCACTTTCTGGAAAATCATATCTAAATAGTTGAGTTATTGAAAGCAATTCCATTAAGACAGAAATGGGGAAGTATCTTTCTTCTTCTAAAAGTAGTCTGAAGAAAACAAACAAAACAAACTTCTACATATCCATAAGGGTCAGAGGTGTGTTATTACTGTTTATATTTTGGAATCCACTCATACATACAAATCACCCCCCCACACACTTCCCTATGACCTTTACCACAACTGTAACATTTGTGATGTGCTTTGGTCATCTTAATGTGGTTTGAATGTAGAAACTGTAGAAGACAATTCTTATACAACTAAGCAACTGTATATACATATTTATTTTAAGCCATTGTATTTGGCTAGGGTTTTTAGTAGAGTTAAATCACCCCATTCTACACTGTTATACTTAATACTAAGGGAATAATCCTCAGAAATATAAGAAGCACATAGGAATTGTTAAATTATATTCAAGTGATGTAAGTTTCACATAAGTTTATAGACAGTTTTATGAAGGCAATGTACACAAGTCAGATATTAGCCCTGAAATAACTGAGAGAAAATTATACTTATTTAAAACATTTTTGAAAGCTCTAAGAACAAACCTACCATAAGTGATAAAAGTATATTGTTCTCTACACTTTACCTCAATATTAAATTATAATTACTTAAGCTAGCACTATGATGGTACCTTTTAAATACAGGTCTAGAGATTACATTTTTAACCTTGCAATATAACATCAGACTAATGATTATAGATGTAACAATGATCTTAATTAGAACTAACTGAATGGGAGAAGAGAGCTAGTTAAAAGTAGTCTGGATTATCCATGAAAAGCTCCTCAGGAATAAAGTCATCGCTCAACAAGTTTAAATCTGCATCCTCTAAAAGAAACCCCTCAGGATTAGAATCATCCAATAAAGGACCTGAAGAAGTGGTTAAATTTATTTGTCTTTCAGATGCCATTTCAATATAACCACCAAACCTCTGGTCTAGGACTTTACTGGTCCTAGACAAAATAAAATGTAATGGAGCATTAAATGCAACCAGTTTGGATTGATATACTTTTTTTCTAACCAGTGGAGGGCCTTGGCGAATGGGATGGAAGGCCTTCTCCTGTGTCCATCTGGTAAAATTTGAAGGAGCCCATTCTATTGGAAAAGGAGGCTGAGTAAGGCCTTTAATTGTGTGGTGACACTGAGGGCAAAAACTAGCTCTAAACATTCGATCTTGGTCAGTTTCAGAATAATCATTTTGAACAAGTCTAGTCTGTTGTAACCAATGTCCCAGAGCCAGAGTGGGGAGACATGGCTCCTTACAATCAGGGCAACACCACTTCTCTAAAGACATCTTTGTAGCAAGATAGTATAATTAGTTAACAAAAAAACAAAAGCATACAAAATTATAGGAATAATAAGCCTTTATAACTAAGTTAACTTTTAGACTTAAAATTTAAGTCTGAGAAAATAAATTTGACATTTATTTTTCCTCTGGTTGGAAGCCTCTGTATCTAGGAGAATATAGTAATAGCAAATAGAAGAATAACTCATCAACAAAATAATAATGGGCTAGTTAACAAATTTAACTTTGTAAGCTCTCAGCCCATGAAATGGTGAAAACACCGATTTGTATTAAATAGAAGAGTACAGAGAAGCAAGTAAGTAGAATATTTTTAATATTAACAAGAATGGTTTAGCTGTATATTGGAGATCTATCCTACACTGCAGATTTAAAGTTGATATGTTAACACTGTGGTGGAATTTGTTGAGGGCCAGTTGTCTCTTCTCTCAATTCTAAGCTCAGTATCAGTTCTTAAGAACCAGTACAGGGAAGAACGAAATGTGTCACTTCCCAGTGACACAGTTCACAGGCTCTTAATATTAATTCTCTAAGATCAGATGGATTTTGGATGAACAGGGAAGCTTCTAGTGAATTAAGACATGAAGGATATTTTGCAAAGGGATCTACACAGTCATCTTGGTGAGTGCCATTATTATGTTCTCTTGATTTTTAGAAGGATTTGACCAGTCTGTTGCTTTGTTAATTGATTTTCACTAGTGAGCTGAGTTAAGTCTGCACTGCAGTCTCTTAGTTGTGTGAATAAGTGGAAAGTTTGGTCAGGCTTCTCAAAATATCCATGGCAAATTCCTTTCTTCCTGGTGCTCCCAGATCAAATCTCTTAGAAGTTGTTGATGAAAGGAATCCAGGTGTACTTGGGGATGTCTGTAAAAGAAAATTTTATAAATCCTATGAAAATTTTGATAATTTATACAGATGATACTAAAAATTTTATTGAGTATTATTATGAGTTAATGACCTTCGTAAATTTGATTTATTTTTCCAAGTTATATTATTATTTGATGTTTAATACTTTGCCATTTTAGGGGGCTTATCTCTGAACACTAATTTCTTCACTTTAGTAGGTGAAAGATGAAATATCTATACAAAGGTATTTATAATAATTTATTTGTGGGAGGGTAGAGAAGAATACAATTACTTTGGATTAGAAAAAACATAGGAATGAAGGGATGGGAGAGGGAATAGGAATAGAAAAGATAGTAGAATGAATCAGACATTACCCTCCTATGTGCATATATGATTATATGATCATCTATTTCTGTATCATGTACAACCATAAGAATAAGAAGTTATACTCCATATATGTATAATATGTCAAAATATATTCTATTATCATGTGTAACTAATTAGAACAAATTTTTTAAAAACCTTAGATATAATATGAAGTAGAAAGCAAAAGGTATTGCATTGTATCTTTTTGATATAGATATATATTAGAGTTTTAATATTAACATTAAAATACAGTTGTATCTTTGCAAAAATACTAAGTTAAAAAGAAATATTAGATCCAAAAGAATTAGCCAGGCAGTTTCAGATGGCAGAGGGAATTCCCTGATTACACTGAGCCTTTCACATATGCTGACAGAAACTTAGTTTTGTATGAGATATTGATTCTAAGCAATAGAACTATCTTAATATGAAAGTAAAATCACTTTTGTTTAGGTATGATTTTTTATTATTAATTTATCTGTAAATTGGTGAGAAAACTGTGTTCTAATATGTTGCTAGAGAAAATAAGTGACAAAGATTTGAAAAACTGTCACTGCTTTAAATTAGCAAATTGGGTTATCCATCTTTATAAATTTGAAAATTGAATAATAAGGGGCTGGGGTTGTAGCTCAGTGGTAGAGTGCTTGCCTAGCATGTGTGAGGCCCTGGGTGTGATCCTCAGCACCACATAAAAATTACAAAAATAAAATAAATGTAAAAAAATTGAATAATAAAATTAAATTGGATTAAGATAAAAAAGAATTTTCTACCATTTGAACATTTTTAAAATAGTGGTTTTAATTTTAATGTAATATAATTACACAGACAAGACAAATCTTTTGGTATGCTTTCTGTGGTCATGTTTTATAGGGAAAGGACCAGAATAATATTTCTTTTTATTGCTAGAAAACAATTAGTTCTACCACAGACAAAAGTAAAGACTGCTAGTTAGCAAGATAGACAAAAAATATTTTTATTTTTATAATTGAGATATGAACATGTTATAATCATAGAGATACTTGTTTACTACAAACCATGAACTTATTGTAAACTTTTCCAGTAAAAACTTCTTTGGTCAAAGTTCCTAAGAGAGATCACAAACACTAATCTGGAATTAATATCTTTCAATGGATGTGTACTAATTTACTTAGAAATTACATAAATATAAGAAAACATCCTAAATTTATTCTTAGAAAATTAATTAAAATGAAATAGACAACTCAGGGTACCAAAGAGAGGATTTGGTTTGGAAAACACAAGAGGCAATCAGTTGCACTAGCATTACTTTCCTTTAAGGATGCATATCCAAGAATTTGATATTTTTAGAAATGAGACCCTTTAAGATAATCTATTCCATGGTTTAAGATCAATTATTATTTTTCATCAGGAACTTCCCCTAATTATTGATTTTTTTCTTTGTGATTCTATAAATTATCTAGTAGCTCTGAAATTTTATTGGATAACAATAAAATTAGCTTGTGTAAATATGTCACATGATTACATCTTCTGGTAGCATGGCATCCTGACTAGTCTATCTATTGTCACTTATTCTACCTTGAGTTCTCTCCTGGGGCCAATGATGAAAGATCTAGCCTTTACCATTCTCTGAGGACCTCACAACCTGGGGGTTCTACTCAGGATCTGACCAAAGGTCAGCCCATAGCACCCTGACAACCCTTCAGTGTTGTTTAGTTCAGATGATATAAAATGCAGAAAACCAAAACTCAGAGAATTGCTGTTTTAAACCAATCTTTACCAGAAGAATGATAGAGTAGTGAGTAGAGGTTGGAGATAGACTGCCTGGCTGTAAATCCAAGTTCTGCAAATTCATCTCTGTATAAATTTGATTTTCTGTGCCTCAGTTCCCTCATCTATTAAGTGATGACAATAAGAATACCTAAACCATTGTACTCTAATGAGGTTTAAGTGGATTAATGTTTATAAAGCACTTATAACCATTCATAGCCCATAGTGAAAGCTTAATGTTAGACCCTAAATCAGGTTCAGAAGAGCATCTGTCAGATGACCTGACTGAAGTCACTTTGTCAGCAGAGTCAGGACTAGAAGATTTCCCACCTTAGAAAGTCTGTATTTTCATGTTTCTGGAGAGAGTGATGCCCACTTCCAGGTATTTATGGTAGATCACAAGTCCATAAATTGTCATGGCACAGGAATTAACCATTCCACACTGGTAATCAACCTATAAGTAAGAGCTTTTGTTAGTAATTTAAGGGATAAACTAATTTCAATTACAAAGATGGAGGAGGCAGTGAATTGACATTCTTAGGTTTTATTACTTGTCATTGAATATTATAGGATATCTGGATACATCAGAAGATTCACATGGATAAAGTATCTAAACCTCATCCAAACCATTTATCCTAGGGTTAAACAACATGCTAAAACAAAACTAAACAAAAGTCTGAAAAAAATTTACATTGTAGGAAGTTGAGTTTTGGGAGAAAATAGAGGGAGGAAAGATAAAATGATATGAAGGAATTGACCTTGCTTCTAAATCTTTTCCTTTCAGTTTACAAAAGTGGCCTATTAATTTGTATCAAATCTTGGATGGGGTTAGAGCATTCCCAAGCAAGATCAGTACCAGGTTCATTAGAATTACCTGAAAAAACTTAAAAATTCATATCCCTGGGCTCCACTACAGATTTACTAAACATGTATGGGGAGGCCTGAAGTTTAGAACTTTTAACCATATTCTACCATCTTTCACAAACTCCCTCCTCCCTCCTCATTATTGCAAGTGAATCTTATGCACAGTGAAGTTGTGCATGATTGGGTTGGTAACTCCAGAAGTGAGATGAGATGAAAATTCTCCATGACAATCCTGCCAGAGTTTCATCTTAAGTGTGAAGGGTGCCTGTGGGCCATCCAGTCAGACTCTGCATGCTAAACACCAAAGGAAATTACAAATGAACTTCTAACCCTCTTACTCTAACAAATCTCCAGCATGCTTCCATTATATTTACAGTCTAAGAAGTACTTTTAAAATAGTTTTCCACAAAAAGATTGTAACTTCTTTCAACAAAGAACTTTATTTGATAATCATAATGTAATGGCACTGAACAAAAACAAAATGTTTAAACAAAATATTATAAAGAATGTGACATATGCTAAATATAGACATGTCTATACATACTCTATACAAACACTACATAAGCTCCAATTCAAGAAAAATAATAATAATGTTAGATACATATTTTATTGTTTCCTGATATCTATAAAATAACCAAATTAAATTTCTATTACCATTCATTAAATTAAGAATCTAGTACTATTTGACACTAAAATCAGACACACCTAGAAAAATTTCTTAGGATAATTTCTTCATAATCCTTTATTCTATGTTTTTATTTTTATATTTTATTTTTATGTGGTGCTGAGGATCTAATCCCATGTCTCAAACATGATAGGTAAGTGCTCTACCTCTGAGCAACAACCCCAGCCCCTATTTTATGTGTTTTAACGTTTTGTTGGGGGGTAGAGATCATGGTTCACTTGGACAACCTAACAAAACAAAGACTATCTCTCCAGAAAAATGCACATAGACACAAAATTTTTCTACAAATTCACAGGATTCATAGATACTCCATGGCTTATGGATTCTGGTTAAAAGCTCTTTTTAGAACTAGATAATTGTAAAAAGAATGTATGAAAAATATATTCCAATTCCTGGGCTGGGTTTGTGGCTCAGTGGTAGAGTGCTTGCCTAGCATTTATGAGGCACTGGGTTCGATTCTTAGCACCACATATAAATAAAATAAAAATAAAAAATAAAACTGGATTGTTGTGTGTCTTCTAACTTTCAAGAGCATTTTGTCCATAATTGTAACTTTTATCACTGGTACTCAATGGCAATCTAGAGATTTGATGGCAGCTATTATTTTTTCATATCTTATTGATTTAAAAAAATAAATGACAGTGGAATGCATTACAATTCTTATTATACATATATACAACAATTTTTCATATCTCTGTATATAAAGTATTTTGACACCCAATTTGTGTCTTCATACATGTACTTGGGATAATGATGTCCAACACATTCCACCATCCTTGCTAATCCCCTATCCCCTCCCTTTATCTTCCACTCATCTTCCCTATCTAGAATTCATCTATTGAGTGCTTGCCTTGCATGCACAAGGCCCTGGTTCAATCATCAGCACCACACACACAAAAAAAAAATACAATAAACATGTGATCAGGAACTGAGTCAGCCAGCTAATGGTAGCTAATATGAGAAGAAAAATTCAGTTTAAGACAATGTCATGTTTTTCAGTTTTATTAAGATATCATTCACCTGACATACAATTAATCCATTTAAAGAACCCAATTCAACTTATATTAGCATGGTCTTACATATGCACAAACCTCACCACAGATTTAAACATTTTTTATCACCTTAAAAAAGAAACCTCATACCACTTTATCTATCATCTTCTACGCTCTATTCATCCCCCACTCCTAAGTAACTATTAATCTGTTTTCTGTCTCTATACATTTTCCTATTATGGACTTTCATATGAATGGAACCACATAATATGTGATGTTGTGTGACTGGCTTTTTTCACTTAGCATAAAATTTTCAAGGTTCATCCTCATTGAAGCAATCAGTAATTTATTTCTTTTAATAGTCAAATAGAAAGTCATTGAATATATTTTGTTTGTCCATTTGTCAGCTGATGAGCATTTAGATTGTTTCCATGTTTAGGCTATGGTGAATAATGCTATTAAAAGCATTCATGTACAAGTTTTTGTGGACATATATGTATGTGATAGCTACCTAGAGAAATAGATGTTAGATAGATAGATAGATAGATAGACATGTATATATGAATATATATATATATATATATATATATATATATATATATATATATATATATATATATTTTGGTACTTGGGATTGAACCCAAGTCATCACACATTTTAGGCAAGTGCTCTATCACTGCACTGAATTCCCAGTCTTTTATTAATTTTTACTTTGACACAAGGTCTCTCTAAATTGCCCAGGCTGGCCTCAAACTTGCAGTGCTCCTGTTTCATCCTCCCAAGTCACCAGAAGCATGCACCACTACACTTAGCTAGATGTGTTTTTCTTTCTCTTGGGTATATACTTAAAAGTGAAATTGATGGATCATATAGTAACTCTATGTACCCATTTGAGGAACTTTCAGACTATTTTCCAAGGTGACTATATCATTTCACATTTCCTCCAGCAGTGTATGAGAGTTCTGTTTCCTCCACCTCCTTGTCAGAAGTTGTCATTATCTGACTTTTTGATTCTGGCCATCCCTAGTCAGGGTATATTGGTATCTCATTGTGATTTTGATTTCTCTTATAATTAGTGATGATGAGTATCTTTTCATATGATTTTTGGCCATTTGTTCATCTTCAGATAAATGTCTTCTCATGTCATTTTCTCTTTTTAAAGTCATGTTAGTGAACTTTTTTGAGTAAAAATTGTTCTCTATATATTTTAGATACAAATCTCATATCAGGTAGGTGATTTGTAAATATTACGTGTATTTTTGTTCACTTTTTTTTAGGGGGACACCCAGGGGTGCTTAACCACTGAGTCATATCTCCAGCCCTTTTAAAAATATTATTTTGGGACAGGGCTGTGGTGAGCTGTTTCTGTGTACTGTGGCCGCCATTACAAGATGGCGCTGATAAGCGCCATGGCCTGTGATAAACAACTCCTTATTTTGGGAGAGTTGGCACATAGCTGTAAAACACCCTATGAGAAAGATCCACGTGGCAGTTGTGCATTGGGGCTTTATCTGCTTTATTAAGGCTGGGGCATGTAGCAGTAGTAGTAGTAGTAGGAGTAGTAGTAGGAGTAGCAGTAGGAGTAGTAGTAGTAAAAAGAGAAACAAGCTAAAAGACATGTCTAAACAAAGGCCTGAATAAACTGCTGAAGGAAGAATCCTGTGTCGTGTTTCCTTTGCTGGCGAGGGGACACGGCAGTTGGTGGCCCCGACTGGGAAACCTCCTGGAACCCAGGATCCAGAACCCTCAGCAGTCAGGGGTGGTGCACCGGTAAATTCCCAGGTAAGTGGGAATCCGCAAATGAAAGCGGGGGCGCTCCTCTGTAAATAAAGAGAGAGCGGGAATAAGTCCCAGGTAAATGGGATCCGCGATTGAAGCGGGGCAGCTCCTCTGTAAATAAAGAGAGAGCGGGAATAAGTCCCAGGTAAATGGGATCCGCGATTAAAGCGGGGCAGCTCCTCTGTAAATAAAGAGAGAGCGGGAATAAGTCCCAGGTAAATGGGATCCGCGATTAAAGCGGGGCAGCTCCTCTGTAAATAAAGAGAGAGCAGGAATAAGTCCCAGGTGAGTGGAATCCGCAATTAAAGCGGGGCAGCTCCTCTGTAGATAAAGAGAGAGCAGGAAAAAATAATAAAATAGGACGCTCCTCTGTAGATAAAGAGAGAGCGGGGAAAAATAATAAAATAAAACGCTCCTCGGTAAATGAAGAGAGAGCGGAAAAATAATTAAACGGGACGCTCCTCTGTAGATAAAGAGAGAGTGGGGCTTTGTACTTTCACTTTCTTCATAGTTTTGAAAACATTATGGGTGTTAACTCCTCAAGCCCAATTTTGCTGGCCTTGGACGGGTTACTGCGTTCTAAGGAACTTAAAGTGGAACAGAGCACATTACAGAGGTTTTTAGAAGAGACCGACTCTGTAGCTTCTTGGTTTGCTTTTTCAGGGAGTCTCACGATTCCCAGTTGGGACAAATTAGGGAAAGATTTGGATTTCGCTTACAAACAAGGAACTTTAAGGGGCGGTACCATTCTGCTTTGGAAATTAGTGAGGGGGTGTATAATGGATGGTAAATGTCAGAAAGCTGTGAGCGAGGGTCAGGCCGTTCTTGAGCAATTGCATGACGAAAAATCGGAGGGGTCACATAGCGAGGTAGCAGAAAGTATTAGGAGTAAGAGGGGTGAACAGACAAGGGAGTCTGAAGTTAAACAGAGGAGAAGGCTCTATCCGGACTTGACTGAGTTAAAAACTCCCAAGGACACAAGTAGCTCGGACAGTTCTGAGGAATTGGACAAGTTATTACAACAATTACGTAAGACTAAGATAAGAAAGAAAAAACGGAAAACAACAGATGTAAAAGCCTGCTGTGAGAAGGGTTATAAATCCAGTTCTGGGGAGGAAGTTGAGAACCTAGAGGAGGACTCTATACCTGATGTTCCACCCATAGATCCGCCCATTGCTCTGCCCCCGTATGTGGGAGGAGTCCAAGGCTCCGGGAGGACTTTTCATTCTCATTGGTTCTTCCACAGTCACTCAGACAGGACTTCTAGTCCCGCTTTCCAGCCACTAATCTGTACGGCTGTGTTTCAGATTTCTACCGGAGCTGCTCAGAGCCTGTATTTTTAAAAAATGCCTACCTGTAAATGCTAACAAAAGATATCTTTTTCAGACAAAACTTAATTCCACAGGTTTCTATGTTACAGTCCTAAATTTAAGCTAGTTCTAAGTTAAATAACCTGACTTTTTCTCTATAGTTGTGTTACTAAATAATGTTCTATTGATGAGAGATATCAAATATGCTTCTTTATATTTTACTTTTAATTTTGAAGGTTATGAAGATACATTTGCTCGCCACAGAAACAAGCCGGCAAAGTTCCTGTGATGACCAAAAAATCCTTATTCTCATTGCTAACTATAAAAATAAAAATGTATACTCAAGGATCTTATTTCAGTTACATCAAGTGACGTCACATAGAAGAGTGCACTCCTAGTTAAAAATAAATTTAAATGGATCCAAATATTTTAAGACCACGTGGTTACATAAAGTTAATACAATTATAAGTTTTGTTCTTATTCTTAATATATATATATATATTTTAGATATTTAGATAACCTATATTTGTTAATCTATAAATTAATTAGCACATGCCTAATTGATTAGTTAATATATATTTGCCTAATTGTTTTCTTCAACAGAAAACCCATAATTTATGTTTTATATTTACATTTATCAGATACTCTGCCTTTTCAGTTACAGATATTTGAGATAATGTGTTTACTATAAATTTGCTTTTAAGTAAAAATACAATCAAGTAATTTCTAATTCTCAAGGTTATTGTTCAAACTCATAAAATGATAAATTATTATAATTATTTCTCCAAAATATCTAAAGGTTTTAACTTTATTTTCATTGATATTTCTTATCAAAATATAATAATTTGTTTATAGATTCTAAGGTTTTCAAAAATTGTTCCAAAGTATAAAAAAAAAATTAAAAAAAAAAGGCACACATGCCTCCTCCTGGATGAAGAACCTTGGTGTCCTGTGATTTTTTTTAATTTTTTAACCTCGACGTCTCTCGCCGGACTCGGTTTCCGTTAGCCGGACTTGGCATCTGGAGGTCCTTACCGAGATTCGGAAAGCAGAGGTAAGCGGACGAGGCTCACCTTCTAAGGGAGAAGGAGGAGGATTGGTATAAAGATAATTTAAAGAGACAGGGTACGTACCATGGGTAACTCAACAGTGAAACTTCGTCTGGCCAACGAAGTTAAAGAACTGTTAAACAAACAAGAAACAGGAATAAAAACCAAGACAGCAACTGAATTCCTTGAAGCTATAGCCCAGGCTTGTCCTTGGTTTCTGACAGGAGGCTTTCTTAATAACAGTGATTGGGATTTGGTAAAGCAGGATCTCCAAAAGTTGTTGAGGGACCAGGGTCCAGATAGAGTCCCGATTGCTACTTTCTCTCTATGGAGATTGGTAAAGGATGCTCTTTTAACTGATAAAGTGAAGATTAAGGAGCAGCTTGCTGAATGCAAACAGGCTCTTAATCAGGTCCAAACTGCTGCCACTATTAATCAGGTTATTCAACAAACTTCCAACATACTCGAATCTCAAAGTAAAATTAATCAACATATTTTGTCAGGGATTTTAGCTGCCAACCAAAAAATAGATTTACTTCAGGCTCAGGTAGAAGAATTGTCTGACCTGGTGCTTTTGGGTTGCGTTGACCAACGGGAACATTTGTACATAACCTCTGTCAGATTTAATAATTCCAGAAATGCTTCCCGCATCATCGGTGCTTATTTGGCCGGAAATTGGTCCATGACAGCGGAAGAGATGATCCAGTCTCAACTAACTCAGATAGCTGCCTTAAACAACACCCGTGTCGATCCAGTGACCTTGAGTCAATTCACCACTTGGATATCTTCTGCCTTTTCCTTTTTTAAAGAATGGGTGGGAGTAGACATTTTTGGTACTATGTGTTACTTTGGTGTGATTCTCTGCTTGTGGTTTCTCTGTCGCCTCAAGGCCCGCAGTGCTCACGATAAGGCTATGATCATACAAGCTCTTGCTGCTTTAAAAAATGGCAACTCACCTCAAGTCTGGCTTGCGCATCTTAAACAGTAAATCTTTGACATGGTCGTTGCACCCCAAGTTATTATAACATTGCACTGGGATCGACATGTCCTTCTTTTGTCACTCTTCTAGTGCTGGAACTTCTACCATATCTTTCCTCTGTGCATACCTCTCCTCCCTGCCTTTCTGCACTAGGATCTTTACTAGCTAATCTTATGGTCCAACTACACCTGCCATTTGATGGTGATGGTCATGGGTCCTGTTTATGGAGGCGGTTACCATAACAATGTCCTGTTGGCCACAACACCCTGAGCTGATCTTGTAGTACCCAGTGACGGGCAACTTCCACGCTTGCACTGCAACCTAAGCCAGGGGAATGGGGCCTCCCCAGAGACGGGTAAGCAGTGCAGGGGCGGTGGACGACCTAAGACAGGGGCTACTTGATTCCCTTTGACATGCAATAAACAAAAGAGGGGAACTTGCTGATAGCAGGCCTTCCCTGGCCCCCGGGGGCCCAGCCCCCAATTCTTTGTTCTGCATGTCGAAGTGGCCAGCTCACTAAGCCTCCTGTTTTTCCGCCTGAGATTCCACGGGAACGTCTTGGCCTTTATCTAACAATGGCAGATGTCACGACCGAATTTCTCCCCCTTTCTGCTGTCCGTGCCTTTCTTTCAGGGTGCTGCCAACTTGTTTGTCGTTGTATTTCTAAACAGCCACAGTTCAGCCTCAGCTGTCCCCCTTCGTCTACCATCATCACGATACAGGATGCGAGGCAAGGCACTGCACTTGAGTGATCCTTGAAGTGGACCTCAAGGGGAGCATGTCCTATTGCATGCGGGTTGGACGTCCACGCCCTGCCCCACGAAAAAAGGCGTCGGCTGATATGGAGCCAGATCTGGGAAAGGCGCCTCCTTAGGGCTGGACCATATGCAGCCACTTCTGCACAGAGGGATAGGACCTCTACTCTTGCCTGTATTGTCTTAGTAAAACAAAAAAGGGGGAACTGTGGTGAGCCGTTTCTGTGTACTGTGGCCGCCATTACAAGATGGCGCTGATAAGCGCCATGGCCTGTGATAAACAACTCCTTATTTTGGGAGAGTTGGCACATAGCTGTAAAACACCCTATGAGAAAGATCCACGTGGCAGTTGTGCATTGGGGCTTTATCTGCTTTATTAAGGCTGGGGCATGTAGCAGTAGTAGTAGTAGTAGGAGTAGTAGTAGGAGTAGCAGTAGGAGTAGTAGTAGTAAAAAGAGAAACAAGCTAAAAGACATGTCTAAACAAAGGCCTGAATAAACTGCTGAAGGAAGAATCCTGTGTCGTGTTTCCTTTGCTGGCAAGGGGACGTGGCACAGGGCCTCACTAAATTGCTGAAGGCCTTGCTAAGTTGCTGAGGCTGACCTCAAACTTGAGATCCTTCTGCTTCAGCGTCCAAAGTCACTTGGATTACAGGCCAGCATTATTATTCCTGGTTTGTCTTTTCATTTCTTGATGGTATCCTTAGACTTACAAAATTTTTTAACTTTAATAAAATCCAATAACATCTAGTTGTTGTTGTTCCCCCCCCCCGTGGGTGTGTGTGGTTGTTGCCATGCTTTTAGTATCATAGCTTAGAATCTTAACAAATCCAAATTAATAAAGAAAGATTTTTGCTAAGAGCTGTATGGTTTTAGCTCTTACATTTTGGTGTTTAATCAATTTTAAATTATTTTTAGATATAGTACAACATAAGACCCCACATTCATTCTTCTGCATATTTTCCCAGCACTGTCTTACAAAAAGATTATTCCTTCCATCACTGAATTATATTGTCATCATTCAATAGAAAATCAGTTGACCACAGATGTATTTATTTGTGGACTCTCAATTCTAGTCCATTGATATCTATCTTTGTGTCAGTATCACATTATCATTGAAAGGTTATGGAAAATAATATTCCTATAAGACAGCCCCCAGAGAAAACCCAAAAGATGGTGCAGCTCAGGAGGATGGAGGAGAAATTAGCCAAGCAATAACCTCTCCCAGTAAATCCTTTCCCCCAAACTACAGGGCCTTAAGGAAGGTGGCTGATACTGAATGCTGCACTCTGGACTTTGACCTTCTCCCATTGCAAATTAGTCTTAAATGGAGGCAGGGTAAACACAGAAACTCTTGGAAACAATGAATCCCAGAAAAAGAAAAGCAATGGGTGAGATTTGAATACTGATCCCTTGGGATCTGGGCTCCTATACTGCCTTCCTGAGTTAAAGTTTCAACCTGCACAACTAGCCCCTGGCTGTCTGAATGGCACATCCACAGTTTTCAATGATTAAACCACCCTCATTGTACCCTATAAAACTAAAATCCCCTCTGTAACCAACAGCCATTTTTGCATCCAGAAAATGAGCCCCTATGGTGCCTGAGTCCAAGACTGAATAAATGGCTTCTCTGAATCTGTTGAGGTTTGCATCCGTCATTTTGCACTTACAGTCATGATAACTGTTGGTTTTTTTAGTAATTTTTGCCATCAGAAAGTTGAATCTCCTACTTTCTTCTTCCTTATCAAGATTTATTTGACGAATATTGGTCTATTGGAATTCCATATGAATTTTAGAATCAACTTGTCAATTTCTACAAAGAAGTCAGCTGGAATTTTGATATGGATTGAATTGAATCTGTAGCTCAATTTTGGGCATATTGTCATCTTAGCAATATTAAGTTTTCCATTCCATGAAAATAGGATATTGTTCCATTTACTTAGAAACTTAGTTTCTTTCAAAAATATTTTGTAGTTTTCAAAGTATAAATTTTGATTTCTTTTGTTAAAATTATTCCTAATATTTAATTCTTTTAAATGGTATTATAAATAGAATTATTTTATTAATTTCATTTTTGGATTACTCATTGACAACGTATAGAAACATAATTAATTATGGTTTGTTGGTCTAAAATTCTGTGATCTTGTTGAACCAGTTTATTAGTTCTAATTTAATAGATTATTTAGGATTTTCTATATACAAGTTTGAAATATCAGCAAATAAATTTAGCTTTAATTCATAATTTCTAATCTGAATGTCTTTATTTTTATTGCCTAATTGCCTTGGCTATAACCTCAAGTACAATGTTGACTGTAAGAGTCCAGAGTAGACATCTTTGTCTTATTTTTGATGTTAGGGCCTGTTGGTCAGTTTTTCGTTACTGTGACCAAAATACCTAACAAGAACAACCTAGAGGAAGAAAAATTTACTTGTGGCTCAAAGTTTCAGAGGTTCAGTCCATGCTCAACCAACTCCACTGCTCTGTTCCTGAGGTGAGGCAGAACAACATGGCAGATGGGCATGATGGAAGATAGCTGCTTAGCTCAGAGCAGAGAGAGAGAGAAGAGCAAGGGACAAGATATAATCCAAGACCACACTCCCAGTGACCTAATTCCTCCAGCCATGCCCCATCTGCATGTGATTACCACCCAATAATCCATTAAAATCATTAATTCACCAAATGGATTAATTCACTGATGTACTCCAGTTCTCACAATCTAATAATTTTGCCTAACACTTGAGCTTTTGAAGAATATTAAAAAGCAAACCATAACATGGGCAAGGCTTCCAGTCTTTCACCATTAAGTATGATGTTATCCATGTTTTTTTTCTGTTTGCCATTTAAACAAATGATGAAGTTCTCCTTTATTACGAGTTCATTGATTATTTTTATTATGATAGGGTGTTGGTGTTTACCAAATACTTTACCTGCATTTATGGAAATGAACATGTGATTTTCTTTTATTTTTCTATGCATTTTATGTATTACATTAATCGACTTTCTAATGTTAAACCAAATTTGCAATCCTGGGATAAGTTCAACATGCTCATGGTGTATAATTCTTTTTATATGTTGATGCATTTTGTTTGTTAATATTTTACTTAAGGATTTTCATGTCCATATTCATAAAATATTAGTTTGTGGTTCTCTTTTCTTATGATGTTGCTATAGTATGGATTTGAATGTCCTACAAAGGCCCACATTAAAGTCTTGATACCCAAGGAGGGGCTCTCAGGAGGTTATGGAATGTTTAAGAGATGGGGCCTTAATGGGAGGTTTTTAGATGATTTGGGCAAGGTCCCTGAAGGATACTATGGGACTCCACATCCTTTCTAGTTATCTCTTTTGCTCCCTGGCCATGAGATGAGCAGTTTTGCTCTACCACAATCTCCCACAAGGAGGTGCTGCTTTGCTACAGGTCCAAAACAATGGGGCCAAGCAATCATTGAGTGGAACCTTCAACACCATGGGCCAAAATAAACCTTTTCTCTTTGTAGGTTGATTATCTCAAGTATTTGTTATATCGATGGAAAGCTAACACAGATATCTTTTTTTTTTGGTTTTGCTATCATAGTAATACCAGCTTCATTAAATTAATTGGGAATTTTCCCAAATATTTCTATTTTTGGAAGAGTTCATAAAGAATTAGTATTAATTCTTCTTTAAATGTTTGACAGAATTCAGCAGTAAAGCCATCCAGGCTTGGGTTGTTCTTTGTTGCTAGTTTAAATATAATTTTATCTACAATATATCATATTAATCTGTAACATGTTGTGGAAAAAAAGAAGAAAAATAAGTGAATCTGCTACTAGCATTTTAACTAATTAACTAATTAATTAATTTTTTTGGTACCAGGAATTGGATACAGGGGTGTTTAATCACTGAGCCACGAATCTAGACCTTTTTTTTTTTTTTACTTTTTAAAATATTTTTTAGTTGTTGATGGGCTTTTATTTTCACTTATTTGTATGTGGTGCTGAGAATCGAACCCAGTGCCTCATGCATGATAGGCAAACATGCTACTGCTGAGCCACAACTCCAGCCCGAATCTAGACCTTTTATATTTTATTCTGAGACAGAGTCTTTCTAAATTGCATAGGTCCTTGCTGAATTGTAGGGGCTAGTTTTGATCTTGCAATCCTGCTGCCTCAGCCTCTTGAGCCACTGAGACTGTAGGCAGGTTTCACCGTGCCCAGCTGCCACCAGTTTTTAACAGCTATCTTCAGGTAATTTTTATACCTTTTAAAATGTTTATTTTCCCATGGCTAATATGTAATAAATTTATGATTAAATGTTTTGAATGATTAAAATTGATATGATATAAATTGCTCATTTTCTGATTCTATTTTCAGATACTAAAAGTGTGACATACAGGTTATTAGTTCCTTCAATTACAAACATCAAGCTAGCTAGTGTATTCAAGACATTATTCTAGGAAGTGAAGAAATAGAAGATAAATAAAACAAACAATTCTTAAGGAGGTTAAATTTATTAGAGGTTATGGTTATTTAACTTCAATGTAAGAAAGACATCTTTCTATCAGTGTGTAGAATTTGGTGGCAAAGATCACATCTGTAGCCCTCAAATGTAAGCTTGATCCTAATATTTTTTTCTCTGAAATATTTATCGATTCTTTGTCAAAACTTCCCTGACCTGTCTTATTTGCTATTTTTTACAAAGTTATTTTAGCCCTATTACTTTGCAATAGATGCCCAAACAACTGACAGATGATCCTCCTCACATGAAGAGTAGAAAATCTAGGTACTAGTCACAGCCCTGTCAAGTTAAGTACTCTGCCATGGAGTAAGCAATGAAGCTATAAAAATGTCACAATAAGCTGAAATATAATACAAAATAAATGAACATTATCATTTATAAAATATGCCTAGATAGTGGGGCAAAGGTTTTAAAATGGTATAAAAATCAAGTTTAAAAAGCACTGGGCATCAAATTTGAAAATAACAACTGCCTTATTTAAACAGTGCTGCTTGCTTAAAAAAAACAACATGGTTAGTAGTTCCTAAGAAAGAGTTGATTCAATTATTCTGTAGAAATGTAAGATGTTATAATTCTATAATGAAAATTACTATTACTTTTTGAAGAAGAAGCAATGACATTTTTTGAATCAGAGCAGTAATGCAAAGGTTGTCATTCCATTGGTTCAGTGAGAAGAAACAAACAGGAAATAGAATTGATGAATTCTTGATAAAAGTTTCACTAGATTCTGTGTTATAGAAGGTAGCAAAAGTAACTGATTACTATTATTTCCATAAAGTCATAAAATGATATACAAATACAAAACAACTTAAGTGGCCTTGTTATGCCTGCATTTATTTTTAATCTACAAAAGAAAATGGTCTATATTTTGAGTGTGTTTTGGTTCCTCTTAAAGATCACCAGAAAGCCTCTAACAACTATTTAAATATAAGCAAAGTGAGTCCTGTTTAAGCCATATAGCTTAAATTTGTTTTACTTTTGAAAAACAAATATTTTTTTTAGAAATTCTCCTTTCTTATCCCTAATCTCATTTTAACTTTCAATTACAAAACTGCCAATTAACATTTGAAGACAAATCAGAAATAAATGCCAGGTAAAATTGGAAAATGAGACCAAGCTGATCTTCCTGCCCCTCATACTTCTTTATGTACAATTCTTCTCCTTTTAATGGTTACTACTGACCAGCCCATATGCACAATTCCCTCATATGAGCTCTTGACTTTCCATGACCTTTCTAGAAGCATTTTTTTCTCTGAAATATTTATTAACTATTTACCAAAACTTCCCTGACCTTTCTTATTTGCTTACAGTTGACATCTAGGAGAATGTGTCTGACAACTTTACAAGTTATAACCTTGAAGGATGAGAGTTTAATGTGCCTCACTTCTATGAGTGTGCTCTTACTTTAAACTGGAGCTATCTTGAGACTCCATTTAGCATACAAGATATGTAGCTGGCTTGGAGAACAGATCTTATCCCAAAACTAAAAAAAAAAATACTATTTATATGATTCCTTGTCTGTCCACATTCTAGGATGGTTGTTGGTAATAAAAAGCATAAGCAAAATTGCATAATTCTTTTTACTGTTCTTCTGCTGGGTTTATATAGAGGAATCATATTGAAAAATAAGGCTATTACTTAACCAAATGGCCAAAAACAAAGGACATGTTTTATTCCTATTTTATGGAGATGATATTTTACTTATTCACAATTATAAAGAAATGCTATAAAGGGACTTTCTTTCTATAGTGCTAACTCTTGTGATAACACAAGAAAAAAACATAAGATAATTATATAAGTTTCAGAGATGGACATGAGAAGTAGAATGTGCTCTTAATTACCTTAACTATCATAATTTGGGTGTTAAGGTACTTGTGATAAGAGTATTCTTATTCCTTTGAAAAGAGATCTAAAATGAAACACTTTAAGTTCCAAGATGATAAATTGGCTCTGTTCAACAAATGGATGCCAAAACAACAAACTTATGCCCCTTTTATGTAAGTTCAGTGTTTACTTATTCACTAACAATTATTTATTAAGCCTGTTTCAGATACTGTTCGAGACACTAAGAGCCATAACAGTGAAGAATAAAGACTATCTACAAACTCATCTCACGAACTCTGGACAAGTCACTCAGCTCTTTTTAGTTAAAAAAAAAGATAGTCCATTTAAATCCTCAAGGAAAAGAATCTCTGATCATTAAAAGGAACAACAGTATTTTCAAGAGATGTTTTATCTCTTCAGATGAGCTGCACTGGAATGGCACATGGGTGTATGTCTGTGTGCTATATATAAATGTGGGGAATAAATTTCTAGAAGCTTTCTTTCTTTTTACTGTTCTAATCTTGGAAACAAGGGTCTGAGAAACTGAACTCGAAAGACAAGAGAAGTCTCCCTTTTCATCTGTAGAATATAATTATCAACATACTTTTCATTCTTTATAAGACTCATCTCAGGGCAAATATTCAATTTATCTTCAAAAATTATAAACAAGCTACTCCATTAGATTTTTAAAAAATATTTTATTTCATTATATATTGATATGTATTTACTGTACATAATAATGAGGTTCAGTGTAATATTTCAGCACGTGCATACACATGTAGTAATCAAATCCATCCTTACTTTATCCACACTTCCGACCAAACCCTTCTCAATCTCTAGTGATCTATATTCTATCCCATTAGATTTAAGGACAGATGATAAGTAGTTAGGAAGGTAGATAGATATAATACAGAGGCAAACACACCCAAATGTTTTTATACCTAGATATATATTCTATCTATCTGATGGACTTTAAAAAATGCCCTTTGTTAAATGGTGTGTATATATAGTCTCTTCCCTTCTTTTGTCTATTTGAACCATATAGATTTTTTTGCCTTTATTTATTTATTGGTACCTTTCATTTAAAATTCTCAGGAAACTATAAGAGGAAAAATTTAAATTGCACATATGGGTCTATAATCTTAACAGGAAGTTATCTGGATTATGTGACCATGGCTAATGGAAATAGAACTGGGTGATTACTCCCTGAATATGACATGACACCAGACTAATTGAAAATTTAGATATAGACAAAATATATCAAACACTAGTTATTTGTTGTAAAATTTTCCTCATTAAATCCAGTTCAATAGCCCCATGTATATGTATAGTTTAGAAAGTGTTCTCCTTTCCCATTTTTTATAGATACTAACTTATTTCCACTACTTATTTGTTCAGCTAGACAGCTGATTTCAATCCAAAACCATTTTTGAGATCTGGGGTCTAAATATCAAGGTCAATCCCAGAAAACACGAAGAAAGTGAAGGAAAATAAAATTATGGACACAGAAGTACACAAAGACCTTGAAGTGAAAATGAGAAAAGAAATTAAGAAATTGTGAACAATTTCAGTGTATTTGGTTGGGAATGTAGGGAAACTGCTCTATTCTGGTGTCCTGCTGATGTTGCCAATATGCACATAGGCCATGAAAGTCAATTTGAACTGTCATTTGTCCTGTGGCCTAGCAGAACACATTGTGATCCTTTTAGATCTTGGGAAGATGGCTGTCTTATGAGGAGCCACTACTAGGCTATTGTATATCCAGTTCTCTGTCTTGAGGGAAGCTCTCATGGAGTAGATTCCCATATGTCTCCCTTATTCTGGTGAAGTATGGGGCTTACAGCTTTGTCTTCCCTGATTTGGGGCACAGTTTAAGTCTACAAAATCACTTTGTTGCAGTATGAAATTGGTTTTTCAATCAACAGAAAGTCGTATCACTTGTACTGTCTGTCATCCAGACACTTCTGTTTCAGTATTGCACTAATGGACAAAGGATACAGAGATGCTTATCTTGCTTTTGTCATCCATGTAAAAAATAAAAACTGTTTAAATCTGTTCTGAACTCATTCTTTTACTGGTGCAGTCTGTCTGATGAACAGTTGAATAGTATAGAATTGGGGGAGAGAGTTTCAAAATGGCCAACTTGGAAAAGCAAACAAGGGACACATCATGCAAGCCTCTAAGCTATTTAAAGGAATGTATCCTTTGCATAATATGTAGCCATTTAATGTAAACACTTCACTATGAATGTTATCTAGGTATAGTAAGAATCTAGTCATTTCTAAATTAAGTGAACCATGTTTCTTCCTCATGAATATAAGACACACTTAGAAGAATGGAATGGGGCTATCTAATGAGAATGAAGGGAAGAAAGTTGTAGACACTTTAGAATAAAAGGTTTAAGAAATAATGTCCTACATTCTATAAGACAATGTGTCCTTTGTTCCATTAAGACTCATACCTGAAATCTCTGGGACTCAGGAGGCTGAGAAGCAAGAGAATCACAAGTTGAGGCCATTCTCAGCAACTTAGGGAGGTGCCCTGGGAAACTTAGCAAAATCCTATGTAAAAATTTTAAAAAGGGCTGGGGCTGTAGGCTGGGAGGAGCATGTGGTCCGCTGCGCACTGTATGGGGCTAAAGCCTGACTGCAGCTGCAGTTGGGAGTGCTAGCACCTTGCTGCCACCACGGGGCTGCTGTCGGGGCGCTGATCTATGGGAGCCACAGAGATCCAGTCAAGTTTGTGTAGTAAGAGACGGCGTGAATCCCGGAGGGGACAGGTTATCTGAAGAGGTCTGAGGTGGGCTTTGAATTGGGAGGGGAGAGATAGGGTCCAAGGAAGCGGACAGAGAGTAGTGAGACCGAAACTGAAGCCCAGGGCGCCTTTAATAGCTCAGAAAGTCCATGCTTTGAGATAGCTGAAGACCAGAGAGGTACCATCAGAATGGTCAAGGCTAACATCCATTCATGAGTATTGTTTCGGGCAGTCCTGTATTTAAATGAATGTTCTAGTTTAATTGCCACAACCACGTTAGTTGGTTACTGGATTTACTCCCATTTTACAGATGAGAAACTGAAGCATTAGGTCAAATCGCTTGTCCAATGTCATACATCCAATACGTGACAGACTCGCTGACTGACGCACCTTAGTTCTTCCCCTCTTAGTTTTTAGAGTGGGTTTTCAGAATACTTTTACATCCATTGGATCTTCATGTCTCAGTTTTGATACAGCTAACAAATGATTGGAAAGGGACTAGAATCCAAAAAAAAAAAAAAAAAAAAACCAAAATAAAAAATAAAAATAAAAAAGGGCTGGGGATTTGGCTCAGTGGGTAAGCACTGCTGGATTCAATTCCTAGGGCCAAACAAACAAAAAATAAAAATGCAAATACTCAGGCTGGGGTTATGGCTCAGTGGCAGAGCGCTTGCCCTGTACATGTGAGGCACTGGGTTCAATCCTCAGCACCACATAAAAATACATAAACAAAATAAAAAAATATTGTATCTATCTATAACTAAAAAAATAAAAAAAATAAAGACTCAAACCCCATATAAATATAAAAACATTTTGAACCTAAAAATGTTACAGGTAAATGAAATAGGTATTATTACAGCTACAATATAAATTTAGAAACTTGTGAAATTTTGTGTTCTTTTAAAATGCTTCTGGGGAAATTTTGTAATTCCTTTAAAAAAAATCTATTCTGAAGAGGAAATATTAAAGTCTCAAAAGACAAACATGCCCTTTATACATCAACTGTTAATGCACAAGAATGGATAAGATGGGTTGTAAAGTAAGAATGGTTGGCCTGCATGAAAGTGACATTGCAAAAGTCACCTATGACCCACATTCCCTTGTGCTAAAATACATTGCATTCAGGTATACACCACAGGAGAACCACTTGTTCTCTCATCCATAAATGGCAAAAAGCCCTAGAAAAAGATTATTAATGGACTGGGTGCTTCTGTTACTTTTTTTTTCACTGAAGATAGGCACAGAAAAAGCAAAGCAGAGTGATTTTTGTTTCCAAGGAATGTAAAATTGCCATTAGTAAATTTACGATGTAATCTCAAAAATCTTCCACCACTAACTCTTAACAGGGGACATATACAATATTCCAAGCTAATACAGTTTTATTTGGAGTATTATACAAACTCAAAATTTACCTTAAGTTACCTGAACTTCGATTTCACTGAGGCATTTAAAATCCTTCATATGATATGTTTACCTAGAATTCATAAAACTTTTTGTAGTTCATCTCTTGCAAATAGAGAATCGTGTATCAATTATATTTTTGGTCCTTTGCCATCCTAAGTCTACATGCAATTTAACTTTTCTTGGCCAGAGTTATATAAACCTTTAGTTTTCACACAGCACCTCTTGGCCTCCTTGGCACTGCATATAACAAAATCTAAAGAAAGGCATGCTGAGATAGGACATATAGAAAGAGCTTTGAAAATGACACCTGAATTCCAAGGCAAACCCCATGGGATTACTGTAGATCTTCAAGCCTAATACAGTTTTGGATGCCCCAATCTGTAGAAGAGATAGAAGTAATTTTAAGCTACCAACTGATAGCTGTTATAGACCTTATATCTAGCTTAGCTTGTCCATTTTCCTTTTTTCACTTTCCTCATATTTCCATCAAGAAAGCAGGAAAAAATGATCTAGAAGACCACTTTCATCTCTGTGCTTCCAGGTTAGGTTTGCATTCTGGTCAGATGGATAATTATTTAATACTTTAAGATGTTGGGGTAAATTGCCTGCATTAAATGATTTTTGAGCCTCAGTAATGGCTAGTCACTGCTCCTCATTGTTATGATTTTTAGAAGTATACACTGACATACAAGAACAGTTTTTAATCCTCCACTAAACTGGATCCATAGTCACAATTACTAAAGTCATTCAGGCCAAAAATGTGCTTTTGCCTGAATTACCAAAGCGATTCCACCTATCCCTAGAGTGGCTACTGATTGAAAAGTGTAAGGACCTGACTGCAGCAAAGCTCTGGATTTCTTTGTCTTCATTTTCTTCCAGGATGTGTGTTCACAGTTTTTATAAAATGAAGAAAACATACAGATTCTACAACTTCCAGTGTTGTGAGAACAAAAGAGGGTTTATGTGCAAATTAGGAATAACATAAGCTGTGAGGATAATGGAGAGAGGAGAGTAAGGACTTAGAAGAATTGTTATCTTATTTAACCCCTGGGAAACTGTGTGACATTATACTCTACTGTGAAATATACTGCTCTGTTGGGGGAAAAATAGATAATCCACAGGGAGGAGAGGAGGGGGAAAAGTTTGTATTATTAACAGTTTAAATGCATCATGGTCTCTGTTTAAATACAATCTTGATGAATTGTTCTTAAAAATGGTATTGATCTAGGTAATCAATCTTGGAGCTTTTGTCAAAAAGGATTTTTTCACCAAAACTACAGTATCGATTACTTGCATCAGAGCAGAGTTTAAAAAAGGAGAAACGCATTCAAGTCAAAGCTATTGCTGATGCCCCTGAAAATTCTAGAGTTGCACATCGACCCCCATTAAAAAAAAAAAAAAAACAGATTTCAGGAGCAGTCACTAGTGGGTTTTTGCTCCATCCCCTATCTGTCCCCTGACAACTATTATAAATCTTGTAGCTTCATGCTATCTACCCCTCACTTTAACAGGCCAGGCTGCAGTAACTGAGCTCTAGCCTTGCTAAACAAAGGTGAGAACAACAAACTTACAAAGATGTTTAATGGTTAAAATAAAGGTCTCACCAGCCAACCCCAGGATCAATAAAGATAAACTGGCAATCTGAGTGAAGTCTTGCAGTTTTGAAATCTTGAGTGATTCCTATATTAGCGTAAAATCCCAGAAAAGCAGAGAGAACACTTAAATCCTGCACGCTATATTCAGTCATTTGAAAGATTTAGTTGGCAGGTTAAGAATGAATTTAGCAATCGTGGTGGGCCTGTATTTTTGACATTCAGGTATTGCAAGTTCTCAACATATATGTCTTGGAATGAGTGCAAAAGTATACCACCAGCAATAAAAAGATTATTGCTATTTATATTAATAAGTCAACTCACTACCCTAACATTAGTAAGACAAGTACATGTAGGAGCTTAGGCCATAGTGGAGGTTCCAGAAAGTAGGGCTTGATTTAGATAACCCTAATCAGTCATCTGGAAGGAGAAGCTACTTGGACCAGAGAAGTGATACCCTAATTAGGATCACCTTCCAGTCCCAAGTCATGTAATGGGCGTAGCACCAGCATTGCCAATCAATGCCTTCTCTAGGCCCCAAAAGTCTATCACAGACTCAGGAATCTTAGCCAAAATATCAAGTCCAAAAATAATGAATTCAAAGAACAAGTAAGTTAATAACCTCAAATTGCTATATCATGATAGAAATCAAATGGCATAAAAAACATTCAAGTAAGAATTGTACTTTGACCTTTTTTTTTTTAAAAAAAGAGACAAGTAATATTAAACTTCATAAAGAAAGCATGTTGAGTAAATGGTTAGATATTTTGGGCTAGACCACAAAAAGAGGTTGTAAAGCAAGATGAATTAAAATGTCATTCTAAAACTATTTCATGATGAACAGAATACTACACTAAGCCACGAAATAATAGTATTTGGAATGGAGCAAAGAGTAACTTTACACTGGTATAATATGGCAACCACTACCCTCTCTAGGTGACCAAGGTTATCATCTGTGACAAGTCATGTTGACTGCATGTACCCTGCTATGACATGTAATGAGAATGGCACTTCACCTCTGTGGTTCTCCTCCCTACAGCCTTTAACTGCAGTCTGACCCTGAGAAAAACATCAGGAAAAAAAAATTGAGAGCATGTTCCACAAAATATCTGACCAGTACTCCTTGAAATGTTATCAAAAACAAGGAAGTTTGTCACAGCCCAAAGGAGGCCAAGAAGACTTGACAAGTAAATGTAATAGAAAAAAAGACTTAGGGAAAAACTAGTGAAACCTGAATAAACAGTGGAGGTTAGGTTTTGGTTCTTTACTTGTGACCAATGTATCATAGAACTATTAATAATAGGGGATATTCCATATTGTGTATTTGGGAACTCTATACTATTTCTTAAACTTTTCTGCAAATCCACTATTCTAAACTTTTTAAAGTTTATTAAAAATCAAAAATGAGGGGCTGGGGATGTGGCTCAAGCGGTAGCGCGCTCGCCTGGCATGCGTGCGGCCCGGGTTCGATCCTCAGCACCACATACCAACAAAGATGTTGTGTCCGCCGAGAACTAAAAAATAAATATTAAAAATTCTCTCTCTCTCTCTCTCTCCCCTCTCTCACTCTCTCTTTAAAAAAAAAATGAATCTGTCTAAAAATTTAGCTATGAAATATTTAACTTAAAAACTTTCCATATAACTGCTTCTGAATCAAAACCTGTTTGAAGTAGAATCTTTATAGTTATCACTTATCTTAACTCTATCTTGTAGAATCCAGATTGTAATCAGATACCAGAATTCACTGCTTGGCTATTTTGTAACTCTATTGACTGATCACCTTTATAAACATAGGTTTATCTTAAAACAACTGTCTGAATCTCTCAATCATGGTTTACACCAATGTGCGTGTGTGTGTGTGTGTGTGTGTGTGTGTGTGTGTGGTGTTATATTACAAATAGTGTATGTTATATAAAATAATTATATGTGCATATATGATTCTAATAAATTTATTAATTTATATATAGATAGATAGATAGCAGATTTTCTACCATAGATACAAATTTTTTTCAGAAATTTTCTTGGATTATAGATGAATGCAACTAGGAGCTCTAGTTCAAACAAACCAAAATAGAAAAACAATCCAGGTAAATTATCTCTTAAGTGTAGAAAAATCAACTCTTTCTGCTTCTTACTCATTGCTTTAGAATAATTCAATGGGGAGCTGAAAGATTTCTCTGTTGTGAGATTTCAGAACATTTATTAATAATCTTCAGAAAACAAAATGAGAAGTGGGCAATGCAATAAATTATTTGGCATATATTTTAGATACCATTTTAAGGACTACGCATATTGCTCTGTTAATATAAAACCAAACTTAGGTGTCTGTTTCTTGTTTTCTATTGCCATAGGTTATCGTTTCTGAACTTACAACTATTTGAGGAAAATAGTTTTCCATATATATTCTTAAAAAAATATTTAAGTGTTCACAAAATTCTCTGAGATTGCTGGATTTCTCACGTCCTAATGTCAGTAAGACAACTACAACAAACAATGCAATGAAGTAAGTAAAAATATACTTCCAACATGAACTAACTCACAATCTCCATTTCAGAGGATAACTAAATATGACAGACATGATGGTTAAGTAACATTAATAATCTTCATAGTAGTGCAATATCATAATAATCTTGTAATACTCAGATTATTAGACTTTTTAACTACTTTTGAAATAGTTCCTAATTCATCTTTCACCTGAGAACTGCAATTCCAAAATCAGTTGTTCAGTTTGCCAAATATTGGGCAATACACACAAATTAAAGATATATCATGTATGTATATTGAACTTCAAAAGTATTGTTATTATTTTTAATACCAACTAATCTACTCATAGATAAGAGTATTTCTAAGCTTCTGGGTCTTTGAATTTCATCAAAACTTTTCATTGCACATTTCAAGTTGCACAAAGAAACACTCCGGAATATGGATGTTGCATTTCTATAAACTACTATTTTGCTACTATAATATAGAACAAACTTGAAATATTTTGAGATGTATTCTAAAACAGCCCAGAGACTTTTCAAGAATCCCATGTAACTGAAATCAGAGTGTGTCTGTGTATGTGTGTGTGCAATTCAAATAGGTAATAAAAATGTGATTGAAATTACCTGATGTTATAATCAAAGTTTTGTTTGGTATTTTTAAGCATTTTATTCATATTAGAATTGTCCTTTACATTTCTAGGGTTAAAAGCTCAAATGCATGGAGAGAAGTGATGGAAACTGAAACAATATATGTATACACAAAAATAGAAATACAATTCAGTATGCTAAAAAAATTACCCATGACTAATTCCAGAATTTCTGGGAATTCATTTCAATGATTAAATTAGTTAGAGTAACTAATATTTAGTTAATGTTTCTATGATGGTCATGTCATATTTTATTATCTATTTTTGTAACAATTTGATTTGTGGTATTTACATTTGTGGGTCTAACATGTTTTATAACTGACATTTTATTTGATTTTTAATTGGTTTATAAAACTATAATTAACAAACCACAAAACTATCCATTTTACATGTATAATTTGGTGATTCTATCTAGTAAGTTGACTCTTATACATTTATTACAGTCCAATTTGACAACATTTGAGTCATCTCAAAAAGATTCCTCGTGCCCATCTATAGTTACTCCATGTTCCTGCCTCTAATCCCATACAACCATGATTCTATTCTGTCTCTATAGGCATTTTATGTAAATGGAATCATACAATATGAGATCTTTTGCATCTGAATTCTTGTACTTTACTGAATTTTTTGGATTCATCCATGTAGTCTATATCACTATTTTGTTCTTTTATATATCATCATATGAATAGATCATGTATTTTATACGTTCATAACTTGATAAGACATTTTATTTTTTTCTGCTTTTGAGCTATTATGAATAATGCTGCTATATACATTCATATACTAGTCTTTATGTAGACAAAAAAGTTTTCATGTCTCTTGGGTAGATACCTAGGAGTGGATTTGTTGTCATATTACATATAGGAGTGGATTTGCTATGTCAAATGCATACAGTACTCAACTTTTTAAAAACATACACACTATTTTCCAATGATTTGGAAAAGTGGCTTGCCATTTTGCATTCACCCATTATTTCTCCCCATCTTCACCAATTTTTATAACTTTTTAAAAAATTATTATTGTTGTAGTCGTTTAAGTGAGTTTGAAGTGGTATATTATTGCAGTTTTAGTTTGCCTTTCTCTAGTGACTAATGATGTTATACATCTTTTTATGTGTATATTGACCATTCCTGTAACTTCTTTACTGAAATTTCTATTTAAATGTTTTCCCTATTTTTTAAAATTGGGTTATTTTTTATTGAGTTGTAAATAGTTGTTATATATTCTGGATGCAAGTCTAAAATTGCATATTACATGATTTTAAAATGTTCCCTCTCAATTTGTAGCTTTTCATTTTCTAAATGATGTCCTTTGAAATGCAAACATTTTTAATTTTGATAAAATCTAATGTATAATTTTTTTTTGTTTTGTAACTTTGCATTTGGTGTCATATATTGAAATAAATGACTCTTCATTCAAATTCTCCTTCATATTTCCAGCTCATTCATATGTGGTGGCAAAAATACAAGAAATATATTGCATCCTATGGGGGAAATCAACTGAATATGGTGAATATGTACTTTAATTATTTTCTGAATCTTTCCCTGAATGACTATATTTACATTTAAAATGGAGATTATGTTTATATGTCTATAAACATATCTATGTAAATTCATTAAAATGTTCTATTCATCCTTGTAACCACAAATCTAGTGCAGTGGCTGACATACCAGAGGGTTCAGAAATGTATATTTGTTTATATCTCAAAAGGACTAAAAATTTCAGCCTCTTCTCCTGCCATGGGTTGCCATGCAGAAGTTACTCCAGCTAACCCACTGTTGCTATTAGAGCAAATTTAAGGGTTTTTGTACACTGTTCACCTAATGCTGGCTAAATCCTTGAATACATTGAATTTTTAGAAGTTTTACATTTTTTTTAAGCTCAGACTCTGACAAGCATAGCAATGGGATACTAAAACTTGAATAAATTATATATTATCATCTACAGAGAGAATGTACTGATAACTCAAATATTAAATTGCTGGATAAAAAATGAAGTAGTCCTGATTACCAGAGATTGTAAAATTTAAAAACAAACCACCACCAACATCCGTAACAACCCCCCCCCCACCAAAAAAAAAAAAAAAAACTCTGTAATTGACTGCAGACAGAAGGGTCCACATTGGTGGAAGAATAATGTGGATATTGGTGGATAGAAAAAAAAAAAAGAACTGCCAAATAAGGATTATTGCTCTCTACCTTCATAAAAGTACAAGGAATGACATTGTTCAGAATTCTAACACCTGATGTTTGCATGAATGCATGAACAGATAAAGCCAAGAGCAACTGGATGACCATCAATCCTACATATTTAGATTGTTTCCTCAATTAATGCAAGGGATACTTTCAGATAGGAGTGAAGGATTGTCAAAAGACACAGCAAAAAGCTTAAAGTCAGTTTATAACTGCTCACCAATTCATCATATTATATTTCTCATTAAGAGACATTTACTGTTTATCTTCATATTTGTGTTTTGATCAAGAAGACATTGGGTTAAGTTTGTATTTCTTTTTTGGGGGGCGGGGTACCTGGGATTGAACTCAGGGGCACTCATCCAGTAAGCCACATCCCCAGCCATATATATATAGTATTTTGTTTAGAGACTGGGTCTCAGTGACTTTTGTTGAGGGTGGCTTTGAACTCATGATCCTCCTATCTCAGCTTCCTGAGCCACTGGGATTACAGGCGTGCACCACCAGACCCAGCTTAAATTTGTATTTACACAGATTTCTCCAGTTCAAGATGTACCTCAAATCTCTCTTGTCTTTGTCTCTAACTCAAGTGTTTCACTGCAGCATCATTAACCTTCCTTTGTCCATGTTTGTCAGACTATTCTCAATCCCCCCTCAGTTGCTCTGTTGGTATTGATTATATTCTTAAATCCTTTCTGCATGTCCTATGCACTTCACACAAACTTTTGCAATTCTCTGACTTTGCAAATTTGCTTTTCGTGATCAGCTTTCATTTTATGTGTGGGTTAGAATTAGAAAAGGATCAGACACAGAATGCAAAGATTGTATATTTTGATTTTTAAACATGTGCTCCCTTATAAAATTTGGAACTATATACTCATAACATAATCACAACTGAAATTATTGGTCAGCACATTTCTCCCCTGAGGAAATATGTGAAAATTGTTAATGAGGGGGAAAAAAAGCACCACATTCTCTCAGTACTTTTATTTTTTTATACGGAAGAGCCAGAGTCCATGAATATTTAAATACACATTTCTTTGACCCAGAAAAAGTAACAAAAGAAGTTCACATTAAATGGTATATGAATAAAGTAATCAGACATTCTTTTGAAGTCCTCAGTAAGCATTATATGCACTGACTTCCTGATACTGTATAAGTTGATTTCACATATTTAGTCATACTTATATTTGGACAGCAATAATGTCTAACTCTAATTTGCATGATTCATAGGCAAACATATGTATCTTTATGACTTTTACAAATTATATGCATATGCAATATAGATTCCATTAATTCAAGAAAAATCTGACCAAAGACCCACTCCAAAGTAACTACTATAAAGAAAAAAAAAATGAGATGGAAAGTAGATACTTTTCCCTCTAACAAGAAAGTTAAATTTACAAAATAAATTAATAATAATGCATACAAAACATCAAAATAGTCTGCAACCATTAAGAAATTTAATTCAACTTAATTGTTAATTCTATGCCCAATGTAGTACATTCAGCCAGATCACTATTTGGATATACTCAAAATTAGTAAAGAATAGTTTATCCCTACATGATCACTTTCAACCTACTTCTAAAAAAAATTTAAAAAATAAAATCTCCAATTTTATAATGTGTAATATTTTCTATTCATCCACAGAGTACTGCCAATTCAGGACACTGGCTAATCCAGGAGGTGAGGAGGGAAAATGAGAAACACAATGGATCATACACCATTGTTTCAATATTCTTCACGTTATACACACATGCTTGAAAAATGGATTCCTATTCTTTCAGTGGTAGATCCTACCCCAAAGAGCAACTGAGTATCCCCTGAACTACATAACATAATCCTGTTAAGAGAACATATCAAAAATCCTGTTAAGAGGACTGTGGATAGAGGGCATTATAGTAGTCTTTATTTACACAGCATATTGTTCAGTGCACTGTAAAGGAAAGGAATGAGTCTTCCTCTCCACTAATTCTTTTCTCCCCCAATTTTTTTTAAAAAAATCTTTATTTTATTTATATGTGGTGCTGAGGATCGAACCCAGGGCTTCACACATGGTAGGCGAGCCCTCTACCTCTGAGCCCCAACTCCAGCCCTCTCCCCCAAATTTTAAATATAATCTGAGCTTGGTAAAATTGAGCTACCTATTTTCAGCAGCATTCTTAACAGAAATGCATGTTTTAATACCTGCACATGTCTTGCCAGGCAGTCTTGAAAGGGGAAGATTTGTCTTCCTACAACTGTGCAGCGGGGCACATTTGCCTTCTTTTACAGAGGGCCAAGAGGGGTTTTTAAATGACTCTCATCTAGGCAGAAGTCCAGCAGCCAGATTCAGCGGCTAAAAACTTTTGATGTCAAATTAATTTTTAGTCTCTGTCCAATGTACTACATTCAGTTAGATCACTATTTGGATACACTCAAAGTTAGTAGAGAACAGTATTTCCTAAATGATCATTTTTCAAACTATCTGCTAGCACTCTCAACTTAATTTAAGTAATGGGCACTGGCAGTTTCTGTGGAAAATGAAGAGGAAAAGGAGTAAGGAAAATCTCATTTCATCAAACAACCAACTAGACCAAGTATGTCAAACACATGCATTTTCATTTCACTAAAGAGAACGGGTTCAACAGAGCATTAAAGAACATATTACCACAGAGACAGCTCTATGCCAGCATATCAAATCAGGATACATCCAGGTTACTTTTCTGATTTATGGGTCTCACAGCATCCTTCTGCCAAGGTTGAGTCCCATGATAAGAAAGGCAGATTAATTCTAAAGGCATATGTCATCCTTCATCTTATCCCCCATTCTCCAACAATTATGAATGAGATACCAATGTCCAAGGGACAATCAAATTAAGAGCTTGAATATTGCAGGCATAATCTAGATCACAGTAAAACAAACCCAAATCAGGTATCCCAAGTTCCCAAAAATACAAAAATTGTGATAGCCTGCATGTACTGCAGCACTTAGTCCCCCATTCCCCAGCAACAGAAAATTCTTATTTTATGCCTCTAGCTTCTGTGCCTTTTGTCCTTTGATTTACACTGTTTGTTTTCTACAGGCATTTCACATTTGTAAAATACCTTTGGTAACTGTCTGGGAGCCTAACATCCATTCACTCATTTATTCATTTCTCAGTGAAGAAATCTCCAGTGACTTCAATTCAAATCTCCAATATATGTGTTTTGATTTAATAAGGAATAAGAATAAATTACTAGTCAGAATTATTGTTAATGTATTGTTCCACAAGGAAAGCTAACATTAGGAATCTAATGACAATATTTTAATACCAAAATATATTAAGCTGTGGCACAATTGCTATAGAAAACTAAACAGCACAGATTTTAATTTCTTCAGTCTTTCAGACATTACATTGAAAAGGAGTTATTTCAAAATATTTTAAACAGCTAAAGATCAGTGTGTATTTGTGTGTCTGGGGGGGAGAGAACTTCAGCAAGCATAATTATTTTCATTAGGGGACCAAAAGCAGACATGGTCTTTTTAAAAATGTTCCTTTTTACTGCCTCAAAAGTAATTACAGTAATAATGTGTTGTCTTTCATGTACCAAGATGACACTAATGACCCAAGATCAGTAGGTTAAGTGCTTTAAATTGTGTATCCAGAAGGGAGGATAGTTTTTTCACTGATTCATTGACATGTTCAGAGTCAGTAGCCCCTTGTGACCTAGAGCACACATGTGCAAGGCCTAGGACTGGGCGAAGGGGCACAAACTGTGCGCCACATATGGAAGAAAACTAACCAGTCCACATAGAGGTCAAAACTGCAATGTCAGCCATGGCCTAATTAGGTAAACAGCCACAGGTAAATAACAAGTCATTCAGGTACATCATTAATCTATAAACATGCAGAGAGTAGATAATTCCCCTAAGATTTTCACTCTAGTAAAAGCAGCCATCGAATGGAGATCTGACTACTCTGTGGTTGTCTCAATTGGTTTAGAAATGACCCAGAAAAAAAATCAAACTTGCAGCCTCTTTTCATAGGCTTGTACTAACTTAGGAAAGATAAGTCACCTCTCCCAAATTGTAGAGATCGGCATTCAGGAAGTAATCTGCAACTGACTAATTCTCCCAAAGGACAATAAGACCAAGCATTTAAAAAAAAAATGTGGCCTTCAGAATTCAGAACTCCAGTATTTAGTTTCAATAAGCATTTAGTAAGTTCCTTTTAAAAAGATATTATGTATTGGCCTGGGGTTGTGGCTCAGTGGTAAAACACTTGCCTAGCACGTGTGAGGCCCAGGGTTTGATCCTCAGCACCACATAAAAATAAAGAAATAAAATAAAGGTATCGTGTCCAACTACAACTAAAAAAACATATATTAAAAAAATATGTTATGAATTATAACAAATGTGGAAACCTTTAAGTTAGGTATGGATCAGTGTCTAAGAAGCTTGCTGACCAGTGCGGGAGGGAAGACACAGACAAGTACCTTGATGAAAACTTGATGAACATGTATAGAATGGATGTCACAGGTTCACAAAATAGAGGCTCTTCAAGGAAACAAGTTAGGGAGATGGAATATAGGAAAGGGATGATGAAGAGAAAACAAAGGTATCTGGGGAAGAATAATCAGAATGAACAAAAGCACAAGGATACGGATGAACATCGAAAATGAGGTGGCAGCTGGGCTTCAAATTGTTTATAAATTGAAGTATAAGAGATTATTTTGCTAAAGGTTTTAGTTTTACCCTTGTGAAACAACTCATTTTCCCTATGGCTTAACTTCATCAACTGTTGTCACTTTTTAATTTTTAAAATTTTCACAAAATATATATTTTTATTATTGCACTCTTTGTACCATGTATGGGACAAGTATGTTTATTAAATCAAAAATAAAAGATAATATTTGATAGAATGAAACATCTAGATTTCTTCATTTAAAATTTAAAAATAATTTAACTGTAGACATCATCAGGGATACTAGACATCTGTAACAAGTCTCTAAAAAACTACAGTTTTTATTAGAAATCTCAATCTCTCTCTCTCTCTCTCTCTCTCTCTCTCTCTCTCTCTCTCTCTCTCTCTCTCTCTCTCTCTTCTCTCTCTCTCTTTTTATTTGGTGCTGGAGTTTGAACCAATGGGCACTCTATCAATAAGCTACATCTCCAGCCTTATTCATTTATTTATCATGATCCTGTGGATTAAACCCAGGGGTGCTCTACCACTGAGGTACAACCTCAGGTCTTTTTGTTTTTTAGACATGGTCTTACTAATTTGCTGAGTATGGCCTTGAACTTGCAATCCTCCTGCCTCAGCCTGTCCAATTGCTGGGATTATAGGTGTGCACCACCACATTAGGTGAAAAATCTCTTCTTGCTGCGCCTGGCACCCCTAAAAGCTAAGTAGGTTCTGGAGCTGATTCACTATACTGGTCACTGGACCCAAGAAAAAGTTGCACATGGTCTGCTAAATGATAGAAGATGAAATGACTGAACCTCCAGCACTGCTTTACACCACATAAACAGGACGTCATAACACGGATTACTGATTCTAACAGATTGCAGGTATCCTGGAAGAAAGGAAGCATTTTTTCTTTTTTTTTTTTAATAACCCTCTGTGATCTGTGAAGATACAATATGTTATTAGCTGTCATTTTTAAGGTTTCCTAGGAAAACTATAGACAAAAAATAAATAAATTCTGTGGAAATTTGGGATCCCTACTATTTTTTTGTGGATAATAAGTTCAATATTTTTTTCAACAGCTACTTCCTAAATGGCATTCTTTGTGGCCAAAGTGATCCATAGTCTCTCATTTGCATATTCATAGGCCAGTTTTCAGTCTCTTTACCTCAGGCAATATTTTCCAGTCCACATAGGATTGTGGAACTTGCCCTGAAGCTGGTGAAGGAATCACCTGCCAGAACTTCTGCTCAGTGAGCCCAGCATGGGAGGCTGCAATGTGTCCACCACAAATGTCAAACCCTGACAGTTGTATTTAAAATGTAGCCCACTTTCTGTTATCTCCAAATTATGCTCAGTATGTTCTTAGAGAGAGATACATGGGCCTTTTTACTAACAGGAGGATTGCTGGCTTAAAAATAAATAATTGCATAAACTCCTTGAGGGCAACTATGTACAAAGCCTGTGGGGGAACTCTGTGGAACAACTAGAAAAACCTCTTCCTGAAAAGAAATCATATTTGAAGGAGGGAGACATACACACAAATTTCTTGATTATATTCAGTGGTTAATGTCAGAGGATGGAAGTAGCCAAACTAAGTTTTTAGATTTTAGCTTTGATCTTCAGACACAAGGAGAGGTTAAGGTAGCATTAAATACCATCTCAGTAGTATACACAATTGTGACATCTGCACTCTCTGACCATATTGGAAATGTGAAATGCCAGATAATCCCTATACTTATTTTTATGATGAAAATATATAATGATATAACAAAATCAAAGTTGGTGAATGTTATTTTAGAGAAATGGAGAAATAAAATGTAGTACAGCCATTTGATTGAATAATATTTCTTCATTAAAAAGGATAAAATAGTAACATTCACTACAACATACACAAACCTTGAAAACAGAGTAGTGAAAGACATTAGGAAGAAAAAGCCATGTACTGTGCGGTTGGAAGGATTCAGGAGAAATGTGGATGACTACTTAACGGGGTGTAGATTTTCTTTGGAGGAGAGCATACGTATTCTAAAATTGGAATGTGGTGATGATTGTACAACTCTGAAAATATACTTTAAAATATGAAAAGGGTGAATTGTGTGGTAAAAAAATTAATCTCAACAATGCTGCTATTAAAAGTTGCTCTTTTAGATCCCTTTAGCATAACATACAAATCCATAGCATTTTTGCTTTCCCAGTATAAAAGGTTTCAATTCTCTTACCTCCTTTCCCATCTCTGCCCCCAAATACTTCAAAGAAATGTGAAAACTACCTAAGGAATGTAATGAACAAGCCACCGTTTGGATGTGCAAGGCACCATCTGGAAAGAATAAAAGGTTTTAATAAAACTTCAAAGAGAGATAACCTAAAGAAATTGAACAAGACCATGTGTTGCTGTCCCTGTAACAAACTTTCCCTTTCTAAGGCTAAGAGCACAAAAACCAAGCCTGGAAGCAAGCCTAGTTTTATGGGGCAAGAACAATTCCTGTCAATCATGCATTCTCCCTGGACACCATTTTGAAGTTCAGAAAACACATGGGGGGTATTGTGTTCACGTCACTAGCCTACGTCACTACGTTGGTTTCGTCACCTTTCCCCGCCAATTCCCATATTCCCCCTCTTCGCCAGTTGGGTATCAGCCATGCTTTTTGCCAACGGTAGAATCACTGCCAGCCTCTCCGCCATGGATGCTGCAAACTTTGCCGTGAGCAAATTCGATGAAAGGGAACTCCCTGAAGGTTTCAGAATCGAAGCCAGCAAGACTCAACAAGATGCCTGTAAAATGTTCATCGGCGGACTCTCCCGTGATATGAGTAAGCGAGCGCTGATCGAATACTTATCTCAGTTTGGCGAGATCATAGATTTTATGATTAAAACTGATCCAGACACTGGACTATCCAGGGGTTTTGGTTTTGTGCTTTTCCAAGATAGTGCCACTGTTGAAAAGGTGCTCCAAGTGAAAGAGCACCTATTAGATGGCAAGAAAATAGAGCTTAAGAGAGCTAAAGCCATGGAACCTCAATCCCCCCCAAAAAAGGTTTTCGTGGGTGGGTTGAACCCTCGCATACCTGAAGAAAAAATTAGAGAATATTTCGGCACATTTGGAGAGATCGTGAATATTGAGCTTCCAATGTGCCCAAGGAAAAACCGAAGACGAGCTTTTGGCTTTATCACGTATACCGACGAAATCCCAGTGAGGAATCTGTTAGAAACCAGATTCCATCTCATTGGCTCCAGTCGGTGTGAAGTTAAGATGGCACTTCCCAGAGAACATCCCCGGCCCCAGCGAAAGGTGGGAAGAAATACTCCCAGCTCTGGGTTAGGCAACCGTTGGAGAAGACGTGGTGGCTTCCAAGCCAACCCCAATGCTCACAGAGCAAACCTAGGTGCTCGCAGGACAAATCAAAATGTTTTCCGAGCAAACCAGAATACAAACTACAATGTTTTCGGAGCAAACCAGAATGTTTTTGGAGTAAATCAAAATGGTTTTGGGGTGACCCAAAATGTTTTTGGAGTAAACCGAAATATTTGGGGTGTGCCTGGCAGTGGAAGAAGCTTTCCTTCGGTGCTTATTCCTGTTCCTTTCACTGTCTACACAGAAGGATTTAATTTCCCTTATGGTAATTTCCATAATGTGTACAATAATCAACCTATTTTTCATGGTTATGGTGGAGATTGTTTTTTTGGCTACAACTATGGAACTTATGGATTAGGACATGCATTCACTAATTATAATATGCAAATAAACCAAGCTACTTCTTTTGGTAATGGTTACCAGTATTGGTCATTCTGAAGCCTAAGGATGAAGCTGCCATCAAAGAACCACTCAGTCTTGGAATGAAACATTGCATTACTCAATTGAAATGACTGAATAACTGTTTCGTCAGACTTGTCATTATTTCTTCTTCAACTGATTTCCATCTGTTTTTCAAGTACCAACTTTTTCGCCATGACCTTTTGGCATTGGAACTACCATGCAAGAACACAAGGACTTGAGACTCTCATTTAGAAAATTAGTGTTTTTTATAAAATAAATGTTTACTAGATTAATTTCTGAGTGGCTTCTATTTTGAATTGATGTTTTCTTTGTTTTGGTGAGGGGAGTGGAAGAATTTGGGGCCAGCAAGGTACCTTTTATTTTTACTTTTTCTAGGGTGGGATGTTTAGTTTAGAGGTACCTGGATGTAGGAAAGGCAGTCTATAGAGCTTTCCCTATAGATTTTCTATACACCCAGCTAGTTCCTCCTTGAATTCCTTCCATATTTCAAATACTGGAGATTCAGACAGAATCAGTCTTGGCCTTAAAAGAGGTAAGTAAACCAAGAAGTATAATACAGAATGGTCAGGTAAAGCTTAACAAAGAATGATGTGGTATGATGGACACAAGCATCTAAAGCAGGTGTTGGGAGGGAATTGTTGCAGGAGGAGCACAGTGGGTGGGCCTTTGCCAATAGGCTATGTTAAGAGGAGAGAGCCTGCCAAGAAGATATGCAAAGCTATTGAAGAAAAATATATACCATGCACTTTGGGAAGAAAGTACAGGATTTTTAGGGTGGAAACAGGGTCCATAAATGTGAGTCACATGTAATTTTAAATTTTCAAATAACCACCCTTTTAAAAGGGCAAAAATGTACTTTTCTTTTTTGATACAAGGGACTAAACCTAGGGGTGCTTAACCTCTGAGCCACATTCCCAGTCTTATTTATTTTTTTTGTATGTTTTTGTCTCATTTTGAGACAGGGTCTCACTGAGTTGCTTAGGGCCTCTGTAAGTTGCTGAGGCTGGCTTTGAACTTGCAGTCCTCCTGCCTCAGCCTCTGGAGCCACTGGGATTACAGGCATGTGCTATCATGCCCTGAAAAAACGTACATTTTATTAATAAATTGTATTCAATTTAACATAGCCAAAATATTTCAACATGTAATTGATATGAAAATGAGAACTTTTTACATCATTTTCATACCATATTATGGAAATCCAGTGTGTATGTTATAGAACATCTAAGTTCCAACTAATTTTATTTCCAGAGCTCAACACATGTTGCCAGGGGCTAGCATATAGGACAATATAGACTCAAATTACAATAGGTCTACATACACACTGAGGGGGTTGATTTCTATCTTTATGACAATAAGGAGAACTTAAAAAATATTTAAAAGGGAGTGACATGAGACATCAAGTACCTAGCATATGCCCAACACTGAGGTCCTTGCTAGGATCCTGAAATTAGTTTCTAACTTCAGGTAATTCATGGTCAAGAGAAAAGAACATGAAACCAAGATTCTGATGATTATGAGCTAATGAGGGAGTAAATGCATATTAGAAGGTGAAAATAAGATCTACCTAGAACAATATGTATTTATTTATTAGAATACAAACATCCAGTCAGAAAAAAAAAGGCTTTCTACTATTTATATTCCCCTGAGTATCTGGCAAGGACTCTTCCACATAGTAAGGAACTTAAATATTGAATGATGACACAGGAACAAAACTGGTAAGTGTTCATTATGAACATAAATAAGAAAAAACTGGAAAAGGGAATGTGAGAAATGTTGGGTTAAATATTTGAACACTTTTTGTGGTTTCCAGGGTGGGAGAATTTTAAACATATAATATGTAAAAATACCTTGTTAAAAACAAGAAGACTAGGGGCTGGGTGATATATCTCAGTTGGTAGAGTGTTTGCCTTGCATGCACAAGGCCCTGGGTTCAATCCCCAGCACCACAAAAGAACAAAAAAAAAATGATGACAACTAAATGAAATAATAAATGTGAAACTGTCTGAAATATTAAAATGGCTATATAAACTATATATATAATATATATATATATAATATATATATATATATATATATATATATATATATATAGAGAGAGAGAGAGAGAGAGAGAGAGAGAGAGAGAGAGAGAGAGGTGTGGAGATATTGATGTTCTTTGGTTCTTACAACCAAAGTATTTTATTTGAGTGAACTTCAGTTTGAAAATATCACAGGGGATCAATCTACTGAGTTAATGTAAATATTGTTCCACATAATATTTTCTGATTAGAAAACTATAAATAGTTACACTGTGTTGCCACAAAGTAAAAGAAAGTTACAATGAACTAATAAGATAATTCATAAAACTAAATGGTGTTAGGCAATAGTCAATGTAGTTAACATCATATATATGCATGTGTATATTCAAGACAAAGGACAAACATACATATTTATCCTATACAACATATTCAGGAGGAATCTGCATTAATTCACCTATTAATTAGTTAAAGCCAGGTGACTTTTTATTAAGAGCCTCTGTTCCTGCACTCCCAGTGAATTAACTTGTCTATTGAGCCAGACAAAATATAGCTGTATCTACATTAGCTGTTTGAGCTAAGAAATTACACCAAATAAAGTTTCAGCCAATTCAGTAAGTGTAGCAGATGTTTTGATATTTCAGTTTTGCTCTGTATTGGTATTTCAGTTTTAGAAACTATGTAAGTTTTATTTTTTTCCAGTTCCAGCTGGTTCATTAGTTGATTTAGGTTAAGAAAAGAAAAAAAAATGTTCAGTAGAAAAATTAGGGTTGGTTTAGATTTTGGTATATTAGATATGTTCAGCAAATTAGCATAAACATTATTTCTCTTTTTTGGGGGGGCTGCACTCATGATTAGTTAAATGTTCTTGTGACTACATATTTTAATTGTTAGAAATTAGGTATGCAAGGGTATCATTATGTCAACCAATCATTCTACTTATTTATTTATTTATTTAGGATTGATCCCAGACACTTGCACATGCTAGGCAAGCTCTCTACCACTGAGCTACTTCCCCAGCCCCTTTTAATTTTTTTTTTTTCAGACCAGGTCTCCCTAAATTGCCCAGATTGACTTTAAACTTGAGATTTTCCTACTTCAGCCTCCCAGTAGCAGGGATTGCAGGCTTGAGATACCACACACTGCTCAAATCAACTATTTCTGATCACAATGGTCCAATTAACTCTCAGACAATTAGGCATATGGTTTTATATATATATATATATATATGATTAGGTGCTATTTTTTTTTAAAGTAAGATGTGAAAGTCCACATTTAAAAGTGTTACTCTTACTCTTTAAGAAAATATTGACAGTCATATTATATTCTCATAAGACCTGGATTGACAGTAAAATGCATATGTAGTAATAATTATATGCTTTAATAGCCCACCAAAATTGAAACAGCAAAGTTTAATTTCTTGATATTTGAAATGGTTCTTCAGGAAGACTAGCCATTAGTCAACCTATTCTTCTCAGACTTTGCCTGCTATTGGTATCCACATCTTCATATTTGGAGAAAGTAGATTCCTGAGAAGTTCTAAAACCATTAAGAATTGAGAAAATAGGAACTAGGAAAGAAGGTTAAGAAATTTGCGTCACTGTAGAGAAAAAGTACCTGGGAAATAAATATAACTCCTGAACACTTTTAATACCTGATAAAAGAAGAGAGCAATGATGGATATCACAGTTTCTAAGGTGAGTCTAGGTGAAGCCTATGGTTTTGTTTTGTGGGGAAAAGACATTTAAATCTATGTCATAGCAGAGTTGTTAGTCCCAAATACACATTGTGTATGGACCTAGTAGTATTCCCATTTCTCAATATACTTATAGATAAAATGCCACCAACTTCGGTTGACTTTATTCTTAATCCATGAGCCCTAAACCTGTCATTTTATATGAATCCCTGAAAAACACTTGAAAAATTATTATACTATTTCTGGTTAATTTGATTCAGTAGGGTTGCTTTCAGACAAAGAATTTATTTTGTGAAGCTCCCTAGGTGAAGTTGAATGGTGAGTCGGGTATGAGAACCATGGAGATACCTAAATGGGGCCTTTAAACCTGAAGATTCTTAATTCTATGATCAGTGTTACAAGAAGAGCTCAAAAAATTCTGAGGTTTTAGGATTATTTGTAAAGGGTTAAAGTACATGCATGAACCAGTTTTTGCACCATATGTACCCCAAAGACCTTCAATTATATAAGATAGTATCAGTGGAAAAAGATTTTATACTATTCCTTGAAGCATTTTTTATTGAATTTAAGTTATATGGAAGAAGATCAAACATGTCTTTTCAAAGAAACAGAGGACACTCCCACACCCCCACTGTGTAGACCAGCAACAGAATTCCTGTTAGTTAATATACTATGACACCTTGGCATAGCAAGGTATGTAATATATTTTTTAAAGATGGACCTTGAGGGCTGAGGTGATGGCTCAGTGGTGGAATGATCGCTTAGCATGCATGAGGTTGGATCCTTGGCACCACATAAAAACAAACTAATGTATCCACCTAAAACTAAAGATACATAAATAAATAAATATTTTAAAAAGATGGACCTTGAAATAGAATTAAATTTAGAAAAAGTAAAAACTCCTGATTTATGGAATAAATTACATTTTCTCTAAATTATCTTTTTTTTCTTTAATCTATTAGATTTCTCACTTGCTAATTCCACAATCTGTATTCTTACAAATAACATGGCAAATCCTCCCAGTTGTCTGCTGTGAAACTAGCCCTGAAGTAAAGAGAGGATTCTATAATTTATGTTAATGACTTCTTGGAATCCTTCTTAGTAATATATAGCTTTCAAGCATCCCTTTTGTAGCCAACAGTCCGAGCACAAGTTATGAATACATGTTTGCCACCTCTAGAAATATATCCTGGGCAAAAGCCCACACTTGTACTACAGAAGAGAGCTCTGATGTGATAATACTTGAGAGGGAGAAAGTTGGTTCTCCAAGCTAAGAAAAGTTCCTTAATATCCTTATATTCAGTATAATGTTTATGATTACTGTTGACATTGAAAGATAATGACTGATAAGTGTTAATTAATTCCCCCCATTTACATTTTTTCCATAATCTGCAAAGTTCTTTCTCACATGTAGAAATAGAATAAAACAGGGACTTTTGTAAATAATAGCTGTCAATTTTGCCAGCTATAGTCCTTTCCATAAAACTATATAATTCATTGGTCTGTAGAAGAACTATGATATAAAATATATTAAAAGATCTATATAAATGCAAATACAACAAAAAATACAATTGATTTTTATGGATTTTAAGCCTTAAATGTAAGTAAAAGCTCTGTAGACTACTAGACACAGTCTGATAAAATGTCAAAATGGTTCCCTAAGGGAAATCAGAATGATGTTCCAGAATACCATTTTTAACAACCCCCTCCGTTCTTTGTTACTCTCTAATTTGCTTGGGGGAAGGGTTGTCACAAAAGTGCTAAAAAGGCTCCTGAAAAATAAAACCAGAAGAAGATATTGCTTAAAGGGAAAAGATACATGGTAGCTGTCTGAAATTCTTCTGCTGAAATTCACTTTTGTAATTCCATTTATACAGTCACACAAACACACAGGACTTTTAACTCATCCATTAAAACCCTAATAAAGGTTTCATTTGAAGACATAAATAACAACCATCACCCAATATTTATAGATTACTGTAAGGTCAAGATGTTTGGAGAAAACTAATCAGCTAATAGCCATCACTTCTCCTTAGATAGATGATTTATTTCTGCTATACAGAAATAAAGAGAAAGATTTGAGTAATTTTCCTAGCCCTTCAAGGCAATAAGGGACAATACTGAAATCTGTTTGCAGCCTCTTTGTATCAAGTGATGGAGCAGACCGATTATTTCTCTCTGGTCTCACAATTTAAAGTAAATAATAATAATAATAATAATAATAATAATAATAATAATAATATCCACCATAGTCCCAGTACTGCCTATTGCCAGAATATACTAGGTATTTTATTTAGTTTAACTTCACAATGACTATTTGAAGAAACTGATAATTATTTCTATCACATAAATAAGGAAGTGATGGTTAGGTTTTGTGCATAGAGACCCAGCTAGTCAGTGACAGGCTCAAGCTGTGAATGCAGCTCTTTCAACTTCCCCAGGGCCTGTTTGATTTTTACTGTATGATACTACCTCCCTTAGCATACTATCCTGTGCAAACTAAGTCAGACTAACCCTTTCATGTTTCTCTAAGAAAAATAAAAGTATTCAAGTAAAGATAAGAATAAAGTTCAGAAACTTGCAGATTAAAAACATAAAGTGGTTAGGACATGTGGTGAGATAGCAGTGGTAACAAGAGTAAAAATAAATTAGAGAACAAAATACTCAACATTGAAATGTAGTAAAGGGATACATTTTCAAATCATGGAATTGCTATGACACTCAGTTTTTCTTTGGAAAAGAATCAAGTTCCAAGGAAATAGGTGACAATAGTTTTGATATTTTATTCTGATTGCTAAACTGACCGAAAACATACTATAGAAAATGTGTTTATGAAAAGTTGGGAGGGAGAACCCAGAGGGGGGAATTCAAATTCCTCATTTCCAGATACTTCATTTAGGTAATACTTCTAATTCTGATATGTTAACACCTTTATCTCTTTATTGAGTTGCCTTTGCCTTTTGATTTTCTTAAAATGGTGACAGTTGAAACTGTTTATATTGTGTTACCAATATGCCACTTTATATGTTACTTCTAACTCATGTTCTTACCAATTTATACAGTTGAAGCTTAAACCACACCAATTTTGTGTTAACATTAAACTGAGCCAAAAATTAGGGTTGTTTTTTTTTTTTGTGTGTGTTTTGTTTTGTTTTGTTTTTTGCCAGTGATTTAAAAACAGTACCTCTGTTTATATGTGTGTACGTGTGTGTGAATGTGTATATGTGTGTAGAAAGAACTTCATTCCAAACCTGAAGGTTGCCACAAAAATCGGGTAAGAAGTTTCTTCAGTGAAATACACAAAACAAAAATGTCAGTAGCAACTAGTTCTAGAAGCTTGAGACACAGTGAATTAAAATCCCTGAAGAGGGACTCAGAAGTCTCTTAAGACAACAAATACCAACAACTAATGTCTTTAGAGAACACCTTCCCCCACAAACTGTGCTAGGATAGGAGAGAGGAAACACTGTAACAAAAAAAGGGGGATTCAATGAAGCTGAAATACTCCTGCCACTGAGTCACCTTGGAAATAATGAATGAAGTAAATGGAGAGCGAAAAAAAATCTGTCTGAATAGTTATATGACAGGGCATAGAAAGATGTATGTTTTTATATACATATACATAAACAAATTTTCCTAAAGGACTTCTGAAGTTTCAAAAGCCTCTGCATAATTTCTACAGTATTGGAAAAACATATCCTCAAAAATTAACTGAAAAATGAGACTTACTTTTATTCTAACAACAATGTGCTCTCTGCAAAGTCAATGTCCTATCTAGATGGTGACGTTACTGTGAAAAGCATTATCTGCTTGTGCTGCTTTAGAGAGTATCATGGGAGAAACAAACCAGGGAGACTCAGGTGAATAATGAGAATCAGAGCAAGTTTTACATTAAAAAGTTATATTGCAATAGAAGAAGCATTAGACACTACAGCATACTAAAATAAATTGGAATCAAACTTAGCTCTGTGACTTTTCATACACAATATGAACAAAGGATTAATGTTTGAGGTTTTAGGGAAATGTGCAGCATTAATTACATGCTACAGTTTGAATCTAATGGAGAGAGTCTTTGAAGTGTACTTAAAATAAAAATTTTGATTCTCTATTAATACTATCTTAAACAGTTATCACAAGGATTCATACCAAATATCCAATATTTAATTTCATGCTGACTACAATGATCTACAGAGGGCACCAACATGATGTCTATGGCTTGAAGCTACAAATGTCACTGTCAGCTTCCTCAAGCCATTTGGTCATATATATAATCACATAGAGATTGCTCTAGTGAATGGCTTTTGTAAAAAGAGCTCTGGATTAGGGAGTGTGTGTGTGTGTGTGTGTGTGTGTGTGTGTGTGTGTAGAAAGAAGAGAATTTTATAAGAAGGAAACAGAAGTATAATTTCCAGTGTTGAGAAGATTATAATTTAGCTGGAGAAAAAACGGCCACACAGGCTGATTGCTGAACTGACTGAAAACATACTATATGTTATGTTATATGTTATGTATCTGTTACTATCCAGAAAAATGTCCAAAATAAATTCATTGCTGGATTAGAAAACACCAAAAAACTATCCAGTATCAGACTATGAATAAGTAAATAAACACATAAATATATAGGTTAAGAAAACAATAATCCTTGACAAAGGTATAGGGAATGATTCGGTCAGAAAGATGATCATTTTGCAGCCGTCATAATAAAGATTGATGCAACGTTCATCAATAGATAGCTAAATCTAAATGGGCCAGTTTGATTAGGAGTAGTATATTTTAGTGTTTTTAAGATATTTTCCCATAGATTACTTATTACTTTGGGGAGGACAGATACTGGGGATTTAATCTAGGGGTAATTTACTACTGAGCTACATCCCCAGCCCTTTTTATTTTTTATTTTGATACAGGGTCTCACTAAGTTGCTTAGGGCCTCACTAAGTTGCTGAGGATGGCCTTGAACTTGCGATTCTCCTGTCTCAGCCTCCAGAGAGTTATTACTTTTTAAAGCAAAATAAGAGCAGGGAACCATTAACCTGGGGTTGTTTCTGTACTAAGGAATCCAGTTTATGCAAACAAACTGAAACTTAATTCAAAGACATTCCTTCTAACTGATAATTTTGGAGCAAGGGCAAGAAAACCATCCTAAAGGAAGTTTCAGACAGACATTGTCAACCTTCTGTTGGTTATGTAACAAGGACTTCACACTGGATAATGCCCTTATAAGGCAAGCTGTAGCCAATCAAGTAGTTTCTTTATTTTGTTTCCATGTTCAGTCTATAAAACTGATTATGTGGCTAAAGTGGAGCTCTCCTTTCAATTTCTTCTGGTTTTGACTGTCTGATCTTTTAAGGCTCAAAAAAAATCTCCTCTAAAATTTATTTTGTCTGAAGTTTTTCTTTTACTATTATTTACAAGGGAACAATTGTAACCTCACAGGAGAGCAATCAGCAACATTTGTCTAAATAATAAAAAATAATATCACCAGTGAGATGAAGAAGTAAATTGTGTATCTATGGATGTGACATCCTAGGAAAGACATAACATTTATGTAGTATTCCATCTTGGGTTGCATAATGTGAATCTAATCATTAGGAAACAAGAGACAAACCCCAAATTAAGATAATTTTTTAAGGCCTACATTCTTCAAAACCATAATAATCTTAAAAGACAAAGACAGGCTGAGGAACTGTTGCCAACAGGTAAACTAAAAAATGAATAAAAATTGTAAATTAGGAAGGTTTTATGGTTTGGATAGGTGGTATTCCCCAATAGCTTCTGTGTTAATGCAGGAATACTCAGAGGTGAAATAGTTAGATTACGAGAGTTGTAAGTAATTGATCCATTCTAGCTTGAATGGAATGACTGGGTGGTAACTGTGGGCAGATCGGGTGTAGCTATAGGAAGTGGGTCACTGGGAACATATTCTGGAAGCATTGTTCTTCCCTGTGGCCTCTCTTCTACCTCCATTTTTACTGCTTCCTGGCTGTCAGTGAAGCAGTGCTTCTCCACCACACCCCTCTACCATAATTCCTACCTCACCTTGGGCCCAGACTAAACCTCTGAACTATGAACCAAAATAAACTTACCATCCTCTAAGTTATTCTTACCAGATATTTTGGTCCCAGTAACATAAAGCTGACTAACATAGAAGGGAATGTCCTTCTTCTTAGCAAATATGGACAGAAACATTTAGGGATAAAGAGGTAATGGTGTAAGATATTTGCAACTTACTTTCCAGTGGTTCATAATTATGTGTGTGGGTGGCTTGGAGGAAAGAAGATGAGGCAACTCATTACTATGTGAATCTGTTAAACCATAGATGGATGTTCTTTATGATATTCTTACAATTTTTTACCAAATTTTGAAATTGTTTCCAAATTTAAAGTTTGGTTTCATTTTTTATTTGTTTATCTTTTTGTTTTGGGGGTACTAAGGATTGAACTCAGGGGCACTTGACCACTGAGCCACATCCCCAGCCCTATTTAGAGACAGGGTCTCATTGAGTTGCTTAGTGCCTTGCTTTTGCTGAGGCTGGCTTTGAACTTGTGATCCTCCTGCCTCAGCCTCCCAAACCACTAGGATTATAGGTGTGCACCACTGCACCTGGCAAATTAAAAGTTTTTAAAAACTGAATTGATTATTATTATTCTCTCCCACCTCAACACACACATGCACATATAAACAAACTGTTTATTTGGGTTGGCTTTTTAATATCCTGCATCTTGCTTGGGTACAAATCCATATCTGCTCAAAAGCCTAAGCCAGAGACTTAGAAATCATACTTGGACTCTTCCCTCTACCTCCTAGTTTCCTAAAATTTATTTCACTTGTCCCTTAGCATTATCAGCAAATCTATCATCCAGAAACTTTACAGTGCCTCTGCAGACAAAGACAATATCACCAAAATATCGATGTTCCCTAAATCAATTTATAAATATGTAATCCATTAAATTACTGACAAATTTATAACTAGACAACCTGATTCTAGAGTTCATGCAGAAAAATAAGCAAATAATAATAGTCATAAAAATTGAAAAAGAAGAGCAAGCAAAAGAAACTAGCCCTACCAGGTATTAAAATTTAATATAAAGCCTCAAAATAAAACAGTAGTATTGTTGCATGAATTGACAGATGCATGCAAAATAGGAAATGGAGCTAATGCACAGTACAAGGGAAGATATAGAATAAAGAAATTCACAGTGGTTAAATGTAAAATGTGGAGTAGGAACTAGGTCCATAGGATACAGAGATGGGAGGGAGATTATTCACTGTGTACCTGTTCATACTTGTTCATTTTTGGACCATGTAAATTTATTCCCCTAGTTAAATAGAGTTTTAAAATAAAAGCATTGATTTTGTTGAAGTTACTGAATTTATAAATGTACTAGAGAGAAAGTAGTTACCTCTCTCTGTGTGGGTTCTATTCTGAATTCATCTCCGATTAGACAAGAAGAAACTAATGGCTGCATATCTAGGGTCATATTGAAAAAGCAGCATCAGATAGTTGGTTTAAATATATTTAATTCACAGAGCAGTCTAAAGGAATCTAACTTTGATTTTACCTTCCCTAAGTCAGAACACAAGGAAGGGGTTTTAATCGTGTTATATGGAATATAAATTTTCTAACAGCACCACATTAAGATCACAATAAGTCTAATGCTCAGGAATTCATGAATGTTCATAATCCTTTAAGACATTTGCGTGTATCAAAGGCTGGCAGCTAACAGACTACCTACTTAAATTGATTATAATTGATATTCAACATATTATTTTTATATGTTAAAAATATATTACTTTCTCTGATACTTCTTTATAAGAGATGCTTCAGATTAAGGGGATCGACAAACCATATTATGGAGAGCCTAGAAGATGCCAGTTGAAACTATTAGAAATCTTAATTATATAACTATATTATATAACCTTAAGTAAGGTTAACCATAACTTAATCAATTGCAAAGGTGTCAAACACCCCAACCAAATTGACAGGGGTGGTGACTGGCATTCTATAATATTTCAGGTCAGAGCACGGGCATTCAATTTTTAGATAACATACTTTCAAACTTAATGTGGTTAATATGTACCATTCGTAAACAGTAATAGAGAGTGTCACTGGTTCAGTTATCTTATTCCAAATAATATGGAGATTTTGGATGAAATACATTGATGTTGCTAAATGGAAAGGACCTAAGGATGTGTCCAGATTATGATCAATAATTCTTATTAGTGATCCATCCTCTGAAAGTCAGTGAAGCAAAAAAAAAATCTTCCTTAGAAATCAACTGGACCTTTTAACTCCTACCTCAAAGCATGGCATATATTTTTAGATAAAATAAGTTTTGTTTTCCCCAAATTTAAGTAAATGTAAAATAAAAACATTACTAATATGAATATCAAAAGTAAAACTTCATTCTTTCTCAATCATCTTCCAACACTATAAAATTTAGTTTGTTAATACCTTGTCCTCATGTATGATGAAAAATGACACCAAAGACAGTGTCTGACACATCAGAGAATTGTATACATTTTAAATGATTTCATCCAGCTACAACTTGGTTGACCTTTCAAATGACTGTTTTAAATTCATGTTGAGGAGTTCTTTCCTCCCACTCTTTAATCTCTCCATGGTGACAACACTAACTCAAATTTTTCCTCTTGATTTTGTTTTCCATTTATCACATTTCCTTCTAAGACAAAGTTGATGTTTAGGATGTGTCTTCATTTAATCATTGTTGTCTGCAGAATTCTAAGATGTCCCCCAAAAGAGTTAAGCACTTGTATAATCACCTCCCCTTGATTGCTGGCAGAACTTGTAGCTTTCTTCTAGACAATGGGGTATGGCAAAGGACTTCCTTGATAAAGTTATGCTATAAGGTAAAGGTGTTATGTTACTTTATATAAGACTGTCTTAGCTAACAAGAGTAAGGTATTTAGCTGCAGGCATTGAAAAAGTAAGCTTCCATGTGGTGAAGGGCCTGCAAAGAGGACAATATGGCAAGAAACTGTAGGTTCCTCTAAGGCAGTGACAGTGGCCCACAGCAGATGGCCAGCAATAAAATGTCAGTCCTAAAATTACAAACAACAGATTTCTGCTTATAATCACACAGGCTTGTTTTCTCTACAAATGTACTGAGCCTAGCCAACACCTAGAGTACAGACTGGTGAGGTCTTGAGATCTCTGATCTTAGAGGATCAGAGATCTTCTGACCCAGTTACAGCCAGATCAAGATTCCTGAATCATGCAAACTATGAGATAATAAATATATGTTGCTTTAAAGACACTAAATTTATAGTAATTTGTTAAATAGTGATAGAAAACTAATGCATCCAGCCATTGAATTCTCATTTCTAAGAAACTTTCATTTTTCCAATCAATGAAATCTTACTTCCCAGACCTTTTATTAAATAAGAGTAAGATGGGTAGAAAATTTTCCAGGTTTGTAAATGGTCAGCATCTAAGACATAAATCACAAAATCCATTTACTCTGACATAATAACGAAGCAGGATTTTTTCAATGGGGCTTATGAACTACATTTATTCTACAGCCACTTTTCAAATATCATGTAGTGAAAAATTAGAGCTTTTGGGGGGTATGTGAAGAGAGAAAAGCATTAATGCAGTGTTTTTCAAAATGTGGTCCTGGACTATCTGCATCTGTATCACTTGGGAGCTTATTAAAAATGTGGAGTCCCAGGTCCATTGTCCAACCACTAGATGTGAAGTGCTAAAGCTCAGAAATGGACATCTTAAAAAAGTTTTCCCAGAGAATGATTTCTGTAGGTAATATTTTAGAACAAAGGCATGTTTTACAACCCTGGATGTCCACTAGATATACATGGGAAGCTTTTAAAATATACCAATCATTAGGCCCACTCAATTAATGGAGAAGCTGTTGTACCAGACCAGGCTTAGGCAGAAGTACAAGTTCCTGATATAGTTCTTTGAGGAGTCATGATTGAGAATTACTGCTGTAACAGTCCTATTGGAAATTAGGCAATGGTTACATAAATATTGGATAGTTAAGTTGTACTTCATCCAAGACTTTATGCTGAGAAGAAAAAGGAAGACTAAATCCTCAAGATATAAACCAATATAGAGAAGACAAGGTAGAATTACTTTGCTTCCTTTAACTGTAAACTTCTTATTGCCTTTCTTTCAGACATCTTTTTTTGTCTTCTCTAAGTCTTCCTTCTATCCAAACATGGTGACTTTTACTCTCTTTATATACAATAGTTCTTTATTTTACATTGTTCACATTATTTTTTTTCTATTTCATGTTATAAGGTAATCTAATTTATGACAGTTTTGTTTAATGCACTGTTTGTCCAAGATAATTATTTTTGATAGTAATTCTGGTAAGGAGTTTGTGGGGCCATCTAATTAAGGTAATATGTGGGGGATAAGCCACAGAGTGATATAGGGAGTGAGAAATAAGATGTACCTTTATTGTGGGAAGTCAAAAAGCTATATATGTATTTTTATGCCACTTGGGGTTTTAGTTATTTTTTTCAATAAATATGAAATAAAAACTAACATTCAGTTAAGTCATTCAGTATGTACTCCATATGTCTGCATAAATTTTCCAAAAGACCCAACAATAACAATTTGAGGAGGAAAAGTTTATTTGGGGGCTCATGGTTTCAGAGAACTCAGTCTATACATGGCTGACTCCATTGCTCTGGCCCAAGATGAAGCAGACTATCATGTCAGAAGAGTGTGGAAGAGGAAAGAGGCTCAAAACAAGACACCAGGCAGCAGAAAGAGATCTCCTCTCACCACAGACAAAATATGAATATCAAAAGCACGCTGCCAAGGACCCACATCCTCCAGCCATACCCTATCTACCTACAGTCACCACTCAGTTAATCCAGTAGATTAACACATTGATTATGTTAAGGTTTTCATAACTCATTCATTTCTCCTCTAAACTTTCTTTCATTGTCTCACACATGAGTTTTTGGGGTCACCTCATATTTAAACCATAACACTTGGGACATCTTTGTTATTGCCTTCTCAGCATTGCAACTAGTTGAGGTCAAGCTTCCAAATCTTGGATAAGAGCCTAAATCTTCAACAAAAATCTATTTGGATATAGGCTTTTATATGCTCTTTGATGAGGAGAGTTATGTTCCCCAAATTAAACTCCACCTAGTATATCTTTTTTTTAGCCCTAAATATTTTACTTGTAAATTGCAGATTCATCTTTCTCTCCTTCTTCATTTTTTGACTTGTTTTTCCCTCATGATCTATAACAGTTTAGTGTAACTAGCCCAAGAAGAAACTAACATTCAGTTAAGTCATTCAGTATGTACTCCATATGTCTGCATAGATTTTCCTCAACTTCCCAATCATTTTATTACATCTTTCTATTGTTAAAGTCCCAATCATACCTGCTGCTGTTTTCCAATAATTTGATCCTAATCTTCTGCTTGAAAAGCAATTCACCTAAGCAAACTCCTTGCTCTGAAGGAGGCATGGCTTTGTAAGATAGGAAAATTTCCTTAGCTTTTTATTCTCACCCAGTCTCCTGCACATGTGTTAGTGTGTTTGCTTTATAGCAATGATCTAATTCCACACTTGACATGACTGCTTGCTTAAGGCCAAACACTATCCCTGGCCAGGTCTGTCTCCAACATTCCTTGTACATTCTTGGAAATGAATCATTGGTAGTTATCATTAAAGGAAAAGAGGTTATACTTAATCAAGAGCCAAGATTTTCAAAGTATAAATATCTATCACAAATTGATTTAATACTGGAATATTCCATGAGAAATATATATATTCCATCTTCTTCTTATGTTTAAGGGAGGTCTTGCTATACTTCTAGTTAGCAGTATTTTTTTGTTACCTCAATATGTATTGATTGAAAATTAGTCTTTGTTCATGCAGAATGGTTCTGTTGTTTTTTCTTTAAACTTAATTTGCAGTCCTGGTTTGTCTGTATGTAATACTTTGATGCCTTTATATATAAACTTTAAAAGGTACATACTTCACTTTCACTATTATTCTGAAAACTCGATGTGATGGTCTTCAAACAAAAACTCTAAGCCTTACTTCATTCCCTTAGGCAATTTAACATCATTGTTTTCATGTTCTTGCACATTAGAAATAATATCCTGAATAGAAAACTCTTTCAATGTTAGTATTTACCTTTCTTACAGGTAAGATACTGGGCTTTCCTATATTCTCATGACTGTTGAACCTGCATCTCAGTTCCCATTGTCTAATTTTAACATAAGTTGGTAATATAACAACTATATCAAAAAGGGTATCTTTATTTGGGATCTTGTCTTAAAGGGATTGCAATGATACAGATGTTCCCCCCCCCCCAAAAAAAAAATCATATGTTGAAATCCTGACCTCAAGATAATGATTTCAGGAGGTGAGGCATTTAGGAAGTGACTAGGTCTTGAGGGTACAGCTCTAATGAATGAGATTAGTGCTCTCATAAAAGAGGTCCAAGAGAGACCCTTGTTCCTTTCACTATATAAGGACACAGCAAGAAGGTACCACATATAAGCCCCCAAACAGACCCTCACTAGACACTGACTCTGCCTTCATCCTGGACTTCCCTGTCTTCAAAACTATAATAAATTCCAGAGTTCATAAGATACCCGGTTTATGGTATTTTGTTATAAAAGATTGAGCAGACTAAGAGGGATAAATCTCTACCTTGCCCACAATAAGAGAGAGAAAAACTGTTATATACAAGTATATTCAGATTTCTTGAGACCATCATATGACAAAAGGAAAGGATGAACTAAAGGATCTATACTCACACCAAGCCTATGCAATTTACTTACAATCACACAGAACTGGCCTGCATACACCAGGCCTGAACCATATCACCAGAGGTTAAGAAAAATCAACTAAAGGAATGATATGTCTTATGCTTATTCAAGGGGAAAATAGCATTCTTCATGAGCTACATTTGCCTATGCTAGAAGTTTTGGTGTCTAGGTTTGGATTATCATTAATATTTAGGACATCTTCCTCTCAATTCAGGAAGAATAAAGGATCAAGCCCATGTGTAAGTAAAGTAGCAAATACCATGTTTCATTTGTCACTCTTGAAATTTTCTGTATGTGGAATTAGAACATGAGGATGCATTGGAGTAATTCTAAAATCCTGACAATGATTATGTACCTAGAATTATAGGATAAGATTACCCTGATAACAGCATGATTGCCGAGATAATATTGTGAGCCTTTTTGTCACAGGGACTGAGTGATATTTCGACCTCTTAGGGAACACACAGCACATTCTTTATGCATAAAATAAGTAAATATACCACTTAATCATAGCAAAGAAAAAAATGTGAACTCATAGCAAAGAAGTCCTACTCAAAGAGGAAGTAGGAAGAAATGGAGCATATAAAAATGGAAGCACATTTTGGAGAATTTTTTTTGACCCCATGGTGGGGGGAAGAGAAGTTAATAAATAAATTGCTTGCTACTTTAGTATTACAGCTGATGCTGGTTGATTCTGATCTCAGACAGTACAAACATACACATTCTTGGTTTTACTTTTCGTGAGTTATTTATTCTTTAATTCTCCTGAAACAAGGCAAGAACATTTTTACAGTTAGAGAACCTGCTCTCTCCTATGTGATATTTATCATCTATAGAACCAACTACACTCAGCAGAATGAATTGGTTTCTCATCTTAAAAAATGTATTGTGACTTATAAAACAAGATCAGTGAAATGTGGTTTACTGCCACTCATGGAAGTCATAAAATGTCACTTCAGTATGGTCTATGTAGTAAAGCATTTTATAATAACTTAAACTCTTTTTTCCTCATTTAAAGAACAAAAAATAATTTAGCACGGAGGCAGAGAAAAGTTTAAAAATCTGAAGGACGGAGTTCAAATTTATGTTTTGGCCTTTATTCACAGAAAGATTATCATAATCTTGATAGTTATTGCATATTCTAATTTTTTCATATCCATAGGCAATGAAAATTCACAGAAAAAAAGACTGGTAGTAAAAACAAACACTTCAACATTCACTGGAATGATGCTGATTGAAGGAAGGAGGCAAGTAAAGACCAAAGGCAGAAAGATAAATGTCAAAAATTTGAACCTTACCTATTGGCTGTGACTAAATGACTTTATTCATAGCATACTAGTTTGGCCCTTTCAATGTCCTTAGCAAAGGAAGTTATGACAATTGATTTCACCAACTCTGAGGGAATTTTGTAAATGAGAGAATTGAAGATGTCAAAGTTATACGAAAGCATCCCATTGAATCTTGGTAATATATAAGTCATTTTCACATTAAAAAATGCCCCTTATTCTTTGACTGTTCCTATTAACTTTTATAATTCAAAGATGATGCCATTAATACCTATTAAATTAAATGGTTGAGGAAATTAATGCATTATAATTGAGCTATTCTAGAAAATACACATAAATTTGTAATTTTATTTCTAGTTATCTAATTTTAGTTTCAGTTTCAAGTCTCTGTTTTCAGAATCTTGGCTCTATTTTAAAGATGACTACTACATTTTTCCGTTTTTGGTACTGGAGATTGAACCCAGGGGTGCTTAATCATTAAGCCACATCCTCAGCAGACCTTTTAAAAATTTCTTTAGAGACAGGATCTTGCTAAGTTGATTACAGCCTTGCTAAGTTGCTGAGGCTGGCTTTGAACTTGTGATCCTCCTTCCTCAGTTTCCAGAGCTACTGGGATTACAGGTGTGCACCACCATGCCTGGAGATTACTCCATTCTTAATTGTCATAGTAAACCAATCAGTCTGCCATTGCTTCACTGATGCCAACAAGTGATCTTAATAGTTTGAGGTGACAGTCAAGAATTTTTTGGAATAACCTTCTTTCAATGACCCTAATTAAGTTTACTCTATAAAAAGCTGCTTTTGGATCTTTGTTGTCATTGATAGGTCACATATATTTAGCCTAATGTGGCTATGTCATGATAAGCAAACAACATTACTAATACTTTGTCCTACACATGTATCACTATTGTTATACAAGGCTGAAAGAATGACCTTTCTGTTCCATCTCTCTCTCTCTCTCTCTCTCTCTCTCTCTCTCTCTCTCTCTCTCTTTCTCTCTCTCTGTAGTTACCAGGTATTGCATGATTCTGTAGGAAAAATTAATATCACTCTAAGCAATATAAATGCATATTTCAGAAGAGGTCACCTATATTAGATTCTACACAGTGCTGCAGCTAGGTTGTATTGTCCTCTGGAACATTCCAAGGTAAATTAGTAATCAAAAAGTACAAAATATTAACTTGGTCTTCCCCTGGAAGTGAGAGATTTGAACTAGAAGAAGGACTTGCCTGTGGTTGATTTCAAAATGGAGGAGACTATCTGAGAAGGTATGTGGAAAGACTTTAGGAACTGAGAAGATCTCAAATGACAGCCAAAAGAAAAAATGGGGGCCTGAGTCCTACAATGAATTTGACCACCAACTTAAATAAGATTGGAAGCAGATTCTTCTCTAGAAGCTCCAGATAAAATCTCAATCCCTCAATTACTGAAATCTTATGAGTACTTCAACAGAGAATTGAGCCTATTCGTACTTAAGACCTATAGAACTATGAGCTAATAAGTCTGTACTGCTTTCAGCTACCATATTTGTGTTTAATTTGCTATGCATCATTGGAAAACAATAATAGTGGCTGAATTAGATAAATTAATCCACATTAATGTGTTATCTGGTTAATGTGTTATCTTTTTCAGAAACAGAATGCCTAAATGCACTTAAAATTCATATGTTGCAAAGATATTAATCAAACTCAAAAGCAAAGTGTCAAGGATGCCCTTATGAATATAATAAAAGTAAAATTTAGAGCAAAATGTATTAAAGGAGATAAGGAGGGTCATTTTCCAGTGATATGAGTTATAATTAATAATGGATATATGACATTAGTAAAATGTATATGCCTATAGCACACCCTTAAAAATGAACTCAGGTTTACGAACTAGAATCTAGGCTGGGATTGGACTTCAAATTATACTACATTGGCATTCTGTCTCTTCCACCTTTGAATAAGGTCAAACTTGCTGGGATGCAAACTGGGGGAGGCAACTCATGATTAGAAAATGAATCAGCACCAAAATGAGGATGACTATCTGTAAATCAACATGTCCAAGATTGTGGTAACAGACATGTCACAGTTAATTTACAATATATTTGAAATCATTTGCACAGCTCACCTAAAATAGCAGAGGCTAGCTAGAATCCCATGAAAGAAGCTTTCTTCACACCTGGAGACTGCAGAACATCAAGTCCTATTGATTTCATTGGCAGAAACTTGCATAGCTTTTTAGATATGATATACAGCTTTGCCTAACTCCATGAATTTTTAAAAATCAGCAAAAATGAAAGCGAAATATAACAGCCATGCAAAAAAGAAATTGAACTGAAACCTGATGAGAAGGATAGGTAGAATATTCTAATTCTTGTACTGGTATATGCTTAAACAAACATGTTAATCCCTTAGATCCCATTTCCCCATCAGTAAAATGAGAAGGTTAAAGTAGAGAACATAAAAGTATCCTCTTCACCGCTGACATTTCTTTGTTTCATAAATGTCCCTGAGGAAAGAGAAAGGATCTTAGAAGCCACTGCCCATCAAATATGCCAGAAATTCTGACATGTCAACTTCTTAAATGACACTCATTGTGCTTTACAATGTCTCATCCTGTATTCCCAGCATCATTTAGCCCAACGTTTGTGTGCCAAATTATTTGCTATTTCCCAAACACATTCCTTGATTCATGATATCCCAATTCATGATCTAGCAAAATTTCACACTTCCTTCAATTTCTAGGTCAAATATCACTTCCTGGATGAAATCTCCAACCCCTGATAGAGAATCACACAGGAACTTTCTGAACTTAAAGCTTAGGTCTGCTTTCTAGGAGCAGCTAGAATTTTGAAGTTACTTTTCATAAGTCAAACATTTGTTATTCATGTATTTGCCAAGTCCTAGGGCAGGGTGAACTAGCATCTGATAATGGTCACTAGCCCACAGATTTATTTTGTTTGGCCAGCACTCTGTTTTCTCAAGAATCTGAATCAGCCTGCCTTCAGGTAAGCATTATACTGTCCGGGTTGCCACAGGCCCCACCACTCAACAGTGGTTTCACACATACCTGCTACTTTTCTGTGTTCTACAGGATTTGGCCTTTCAGCCAATTTTCTTTTATTTTTTAACACTGTAACCAGCTGTCTCTCTCGAATTCTTCTATTATTAAGCCTGGTGTTAACATTTGCATATGAGGTGTCCGCCAATAAGTTCATGTGGCAGTCAATGCAGAAATATTCAGAGGTGAAATGATTATATTATGAGAGCTTTAACCTTAACAGTGGATTACTCCATTTAATGGATTACTTAAATGGAGTACCAGGTGGTAACTATAGTTCAGTAGGTAAGGTGTGGTTGGAGAAAGTAAATCTCTAGGGGTGTGCCCTTGGGGAATTATATCTTGTCCCCCAGTTTCTTCCCTCTCTCTCTGCTTCCTAACTTCCATAAGCTAAGCAGTCTTCCTCCTCCCTGCCCTTTTGCCATGATAATATTTTGTCTCATCTTGGACCCAAAGCAATGGACTGAACCTCTGAAACCATGAGCCCAAAATAAAATTTTTCTCCTCTAAATTGTTCTAAATTTTCAGGTATCTTAGCCACAGCAATGAAAAACTGACTAACACTTCTAGTTACAGAATAGAATGAAGCTTCCTTAATTATAAATGCAAATGCAGAGTCTCCATTTAAAATGATTTTTACTGTTGTTTTTATAAAAGGGAAACAGTGACAATCTAAGTGACATGGAGATTAACTAGTTCCTCCTCCAAATCCTCCTCCTCTTTAGCCTTCTAAAGCTATTCACTGTGTTCTTGGAGGGATGGGGATGGGCTTGGGGGTTACTATATAACCTTGCCTACTTCTGAATCAACCATTATTTTAAATGGATTGTTTATAAGAAAGACAACTAAACATCTGCTAATTTATTATCCCTGTACAGGAAAAAGAAAATAATAAAGGTCACTGCTAAAATGACTATAAAAATTGTTTCCTTTTGAGCAAAAACTAAAGAAACTATGCCATGTGACTCAACCTTTGACTACTCAGATTCAGCATTTCTTTCATTAAAACTTTAACCCATAACCCTCATTTCTACTTTTTTCCTGAGACTCACTTTCACATCCTGTCATGGTTTCAGGATTTGCACAGCCAGTGGTAATGATCTAAGAGTGTTTCGTTCCCTTCTCTGCTGTCCCCCCAAAGGCATCATATGTCACATTAAATAAATTTCACTAACAGATAGTATCCTTTTTCTGTTCAAAGGACTTTAACCTTGTGCAGACTAAGAAGTGAGGTATTTGAATTCCAGCAAGAAACACCCATGCCACACTTTTTTAAGGGGTTGATTTTCTTTTGTATGCTTCTTTTTTATTGGTGACTTTCTGCTAGCTTTTTTAAGAAGCAAAGATTTGTGTTTGCTGAACTCACTCCAGTCCCTAGGCAATCAGCATCTCTCACCACCAAATGCAGAAAAGTGCTTGTCTTCCTGAGCAGAGCTGAGCGTAATTAAAATTTGGCAAAGGCAGAGCAGGTGTCACAAGGATCTGCTAAACTTAACACTACTGTGAATTGAAGCTAGTTGGATGAAATTTTTGGCAGAAGGATACTTTCTTTTATAACTGTAGGACTGCACATTGAGGTGACATGGAGAAGAGACTTTAGATCCTCAAGAGGATTTCTGTAACTGAGGAGGCTACAAAGTCCCTCATTCCAGATACAATGAATAATTAATGTGCATGTTTAGTTAACTCTAGGAAAATCTGAGGGGCCAGCTTGGCACCTTTTCACTTCTCTATTACTAGTCTTTACCCCTCCCTCTCTCTTTTTCCCCATTCCAAGTTTCTATATTATAAAATGTTTCTATCAACCTACTTTAAAGTTAATGGCAAGAAATTAAGGCTTGACTCCTCTGAAGGAAGAGAGAATATTTTCTTTCAAATAGCTAATTCCTGAGGTCTGGTAGGCTACAGGGATACCCGAAAGCTAGATTATTTTTTGAGCTTACCATCACCTCAAAGCCCATTCCTATTCTTTGGGAATTTGTTTGTTTGTTTGTTTTTGGTTTATGGTTCTTGAGATTGAAACCAGGGGCAGTTTACCTCTGAGCCACATTCCTAATCCTTCTCAGTCTTTCTAAGTTGCTTAGGGCCTCATTAAGTTGCTGAGATTAGTCTCAAACTTGCGATCCTCCTAGCTCAGCCTCCCAAATCACTGTGATTACACACATGTTCCATCATGCCAGCAAGCCCATTCCTCTTGTGTCTGCTTGTAAATCCAGCTCATCTTGTGAAAGGAATTTATCAGGGAAAACAAATGTTTTTGTTTGAGAGTAATGCTGTGTTCAAAATTTCACTTTTTTGTTTTCTTGACTTTAGGCACATTATGATGTTCCAGAATTCCTGCCTTCAGCAAAAGGCCACACCTTCCTTAAATCTTTTTTTTATTTTTTGTCTGGGCACGGTGGCACATGCCTGTAATCCCAGTGGCTTGGGAGGTCGAGACAGGAGGATTGCAAGTTCAAAGCCAGCCTCAGCACTGGTGAGGACCTACGCAACTCAGTGAGATCCTGTCTCTAAATAAAATACAAAATAGGGCTGGGGATGTGGTTCAGTGATTGAGTGCCCCTAAATTCAATTTTGTGTGTGCCATCCCCCCCACACAATTTTTTTTGTTTATTTCTGAAACTAAGCAGGCTTAACAAATCTAATTTACAGAGGATTTCTAGTAGTGTTCTTCTAGCAAAAGATTTTTTTCTCAAAGATTTGGTCATACATGCATATATTACATAATTAGCCAGTGACCCAAATCCATATTTGTCACATTTTGCACATCTTAACGTATGTATTTTTAACAAAATATTTGTTTTTGTTTTATTTTGTTTTATTCGTGGCAAATAAAGTCTTAAGAAAAAAACCACAACTAAGTATTACTTTAATTCCTCCATATCAAGAGTGGCAAACTATTAAATGCCACAATGCTATTCAATTTACAGTCAGTGTTGACTATTAGCTATTAGGTCTTTAGAGGGACTCCCTCATAGACTTCTCTTAATACAAGGTTCAAAGTGAAACACTAAATGGGTCCAGAAAAGATTAACTTAATTCTTGGACTTGAACTCTCACCTGAAAAGCCCCTGAGAAATATACCCAAAGAACAAGATCTGATGCTCCAATGATTTGTGTGTGTATGTGTGTGGTACTGAAGATTGAACCCAGGGCCTTGTACATGTCAATAGACCTTTATTTTATTTATTTATATGTGGTGCTGAGAATTGAACCAAGTGTGCTTCACACATGCTAGGTAAGCGCTCTACCACTGAGCCACGCCCCCAGCCCTTATGCTCCAAGGATTCCAATGACATAGCAATCCTTGAGACCGAATAGAAGACATAAAGGATAGGTGGAAATGAGACATGCAGGTCAACACAGGAGTAGACGTGATTTAAAGTTTATGATTAAAAGTCCAGTTTCACATGGATTAAAAGTCCAGATTTAAAAGTTACTTTTACACATCTTGATCACAAACAGGCCTATTAAATCAATCATTAGATCTTATCCACAGACATACCAATGTAGTTCTGTTTAAATTTATAAAAACAGAATGCATCAAAAACAAAAGAAAATAATACCCTATCCTATTAATGGTTAACATGTCAATAAGTGACTCCCGTTCAGGTAATGGTCAATATATCCAGTTACTACCACAAAGGAGAACTAAAAACATCCTCTTAGATCATGCCCTTGTACTATGGATTTTATCTGTTATAAATATGACTAGCTAAGATGTAGCTAGTGTGTTCTTCTCAAAGACCCATACTCTACCTTGTCTCTTAATTAGAGTATGGACTTTCATTCTCTCAATAATTTAGATCTATGCCTCATTTTGATCAGTCCTTAAATTTCTTTATGAAGGAACCTCATGACCTGAATTGAAGTCCACCTCCCTTTTGGCAAACTTCCTTAACCCTGTTCCAGCGATATCCTCACACCACAAAGAACCCTCTTATGAATTTAGAGTTCAAAATTTAATCACAAAAGCCCTAAAACTCCTTCACACAACCAAATGCTTTATAATTCAATCAATGCACACTTACCACCATATTAATTCACAAGGAAGTGAAATACCTATTCATACAATTACATGGCTTTATAGAGAAAATTAACAATAGGATAATGACTTGGAGCTAGAAAGGATTAAGTATTTTGGAGTTATCAGTTTCAAAATTCAGTGAATAAGGAGCCAAATGAGTATCAGATTTGCTTCTTGGTTTCCCTTTCCTTCTTTAATAGCTGAACCAATGTGTATCCTTACACACAAAATTATGTTGAAGCAGTAAGCATGACTTATATAGTGTCATGTAGCTATAGAACATGAAATCAATCATATCTCTGCCCTAGTGACTTACACTAGTCATTTCTGTTCTGTCTGCAATGTTTCTTAAAGTCTTCATACTTTTAGTTTAATTCATTAGCATTGTAGGAAACTTAATCTTTAAAAAGGTAAGTCTCTTCTCACAAAGTTTAAGAAACATCCAGAAGAAAATACAAATAAGCACTCTAATAGTTAAGTAATGTAAAAAGGCAAAAATGCCTTTCTGGACAGAAATAAATACCAACATTTAAAAATGATGGTCAAGTGGATGTAAAATATACCTTTAAATTACACCTAAATTAGAAAGTTCTATTCTATTTGCTTGTCACATTTTTATTGGTCTCTACTGATTATACTAAACAAGCTTACAAAATTAGATCATTCATGCAAAAAATAGTATGCCCATTATACCTAAAAACATTGTGATGTGTATAAAAATGATAATGTATCATCTCTTTAATATCTCAATGTTTAGTATAAATAACCTGGTAAGGGATTTTTTGTGTTCTATTTTCACCAAGAGAAATAATTACTTATAACTTCAGGAATGGCTAGAGAATATGTTCTGAAAGAAAAAAAGCAATCATTTGTATTCAAGAGAAACACCAAGGTAACAGCAAGGGATGTTACACAAATTTGAAGTGTTGAAAAGATTTTAGTTCTCTTTCAAAATTCTTGTACACCAATTTAAGTGATTGGGTCATTCAAATAATAGTTTGATTATGAAGGTATAAGTCCAGCTATATTGTTCCATGGTTTCTTTTAGCCAATAATGATTTCTGAAAATCAAATGTACTTTATCATTTAGTTTTTAACTTTCATTCTTTGTTCATCAATGCTATTCAAGATATTTTGGTGCACCAATAAGTGAATGCGTGTGTGTGTGTATGTGTGTGTGTGTGTGCCTGTGTGTACACATATAATGCATGCCTATACACACATATACATATAAATTATGTATATGATAATATATGGATTATTTTAATATGGAAATCTAAATACAACAAAGTTTGAATTAAATGGTTGTTTTAGAGTGGGATAAATCCCTCACAAATTTAAATGCTGGCACCAAATGGCCTGGGAGGTGGGATACTACAATTCCTAAACAAATCTGCAATTTAGATGAAAAACAAAACTGTTTACTTATCTGGCTTTCTTGCAAAGCCTTCAGAGAGTTTGGGTTCAACTTTCCTGTACACATATGTATCTACAGTAAATGTCTGAGACTTAATGGACTCATACAAACAGACTAGAATGTGTGTCTTCTTAAAGAAACTGAAATGATTGCTTTTTGTAAAGAATTTGTGTCCTAGCTCACAAAGGCTCATTATACCTCACAAAGACATGTTACCAGTATTTCCATTAAATGAGAGCACAGCTGCCACTTAAGGGTAAAACAACAACAACCTCCCCTGCTGAGGATAGATATGTGCTCTGTCCTTTCTTTTCTTTGAATAGTAAAGAAGTTGAATGCAAGGGGCAGTATATATGCTAGAATGAATGAATCTTGATTGGTGTTCAGCCAAACTGAAAATTACAGCCAAGCTATTCAATCTCAGTCCAGTCAGATGCAAAGCTAGTTAAATGGTCCTTTGTTTAGGAGTGTTAAGTGACTGGGTAAGGATTGAGGTAAACCTAGATATCAAAGCATTTTTTAAGTACCTACCATATTGATTTTTTAATCATAATGATTGATAACTCTAAGTATACTGGCAGTTTTACTCATCCTTGAAATATAACTGCTACCTATGTTTTTCACATTCTAACCTTTACTTTTGACTTCTAATCCACCTGGTCACAGTAGATTCATCAGGTAGCTTATTCTGTCTCAATATTAAAGCAAACTTCTAAACTCTATATAAGAATTAGGGGCTTGGGTTGTGGCTCAGTGCTACAGCACTCGCCTGGTATGTGAGAGGCCCTGGGTTCGATTCTCAGCACCACATAAAAATAAATAAATAAAATAAAGGTATTATGTCCAACTATAAGTAAAAAAATATTAAAATAAAGAATTAGGTATTTCTTTCAAGTTTACAGAAACAAAGAGAGGACTATAGGGAAATACAACAAACAGCACCTATTTGTATTAATGTGCCTTAATTATGGCTTTCATATTCTGCCATAGCTCTAGGATTAATTGTATAACAATAACTAGATAGGCAATTCATTTTTCATTTATTTCTTTCAGTCAAGCTGAGAGTTACAATGATCTTGAAAATTGGAATAGCCTCTGGATCAAATATGATCAAGGGATTCAGTTTGAATATTCCCTAGAAATCCTATATCCTAGCTAATAATATGGTTTAGAGATAATTTAATTCTGGGCACTATGAGTTTTTTTTTTTTTTTTTTTTTTTTTTTTTTTTTTTTTTTATTGGTCGTTCATAACATTACATAGTTCTTAATACATCATATTACACGGTTTGATTCAAGTGGATTATGAACTCCCGCTTTTACCCCGTATACAAATTGCTGTATCACATCAGTTACCCTTCCATTGATTGACATATTGCCTTTCTAGTGTCTGATGTATTCTGCTGTCTGTCCTATTGTCTACTATCCCCCCTCCCCTCCCCTCCCCTCCCCTCCCCTTTTCTCTCTCTACCCCTTCTACTGTAAATCATGTCTTCCATTTGTATTCTCTTGACTTACCCCTCCTTACCTCTTATATGACATTTTGTATAACCCTGAGGATCGCCTTCCATTTCCATGCAATTTCTCTTCTCACTCCCTTTCCCTCCCACCTCTCATCCCTGTTTACTGTAAATATTCTTCTCAAGCTCTTCGTCCCTACCCTGTCCTTGTTTACACCCCTTATATCAAAGGAGTCATTTGGTATTTGTTTTTTAAAGATTGACTAGCTTCACTTAGCATAATCTGCTCTAATGCCATCCATTTCCCTCCAAATTCTATAATTTTGTCATTTTTTAATGCAGAGTAATACTCCATAGTGTATAAATGCCACATTTTTTTTATCCATTCATCTATTGAAGGGCATCTAGGCTGGTTCCACAGTCTTGCTATCGTGAATTGAGCTGCTATGAACATCGATGTAGCAGTGTCCCTGTAGCATGCTCTTGTTAGGGCTTTAGGGAATAGACCGAGAAGGGGAATAGCTGGGTCAAATGGTGGTTCCATTCCCAGCTTTCCGAGAAATCTCCATACTGCTTTCCAAATTGGCTGCACCAATTTGCAGTCCCACCAGCAATGAACAAGAGTGCCCTTTTCCCCGCATCCTCTCCAGCACTTATTGTTGTTTGACTTCCTAATGGCTGCCAGTCTTACTGGAGTGAGATGGTATCTTAGGGTAGTTTTGATTTGCATTTCTCTGACTGCTAGCGATGGTGAGCATTTTTTCATGTACTTGTTGATTGATTGTATGTCCTCCTCTGAGAAGTGTCTGTTCAGGTCCTTGGCCCATTTATTGATTGGGTTATTTGTTATCTTATTGTCTAATTTTTTGAGTTCTTTGTATATTCTGGTTATTAGGGCTCTATCTGAAGTGTGTGGAGTAAAGATTTGTTCCCAGGATGTAGGCTCCCTATTTATCTCTCTTATTGTTTCTTTTGCTGAGAAAAAACTTTTTAGTTTGAGTAAGTCCCATTTGTTGATTCTATTTGTTAACTCTAGCGCTATGGGTGTCCTATTGAGGAATTTGGAGCCCGATCCCACAGCGTGTAGATCATAACCAACTTTTTCTTCTATCAGATGCCGTGTCTCTGATTTAATATCAAGCTCCTTGATCCATTTTGAGTTAACTTTTGTGCACGGCGAGAGATAGGGATTCTGATTCATTTTGGTGCAAATGGATTTCCAGTTTTCCCAGCACCATTTGTTGAAGATGCTATCCTTCCTCCATTGCATGCTTTTAGCCCCTTTATCAAAAATAAGATAGTTGTAGTTTTGTGGATTGGTTACTGTGTCCTCTATTCTGTACCATTGGTCCACCCGCCTGTTTTGGTACCAGTACCATGCTGTTTTTGTTACTATTGTTCTGTAGTATAGCTTGAAGTCTGGTATCGCTATACCACCTGATTCACACTTCCTGCTTAGTATTGTTTTTGCTATTCTGGGTCTTTTATTATTCCATATGAATTTCATGATTCTTTTATCTATTTCTACAAGATATGCTGTTGGGATTTTGATTGGCATTGCATTGAACTTATAGAGAACTTTTGGTAATATCGCCATTTTGATGATGTTAGTTCTGCCTATCCATGAGCAGGGTATGTTTTTCCATCTTCTAAGGTCTTCTTCTATGTCTTTCTTTAGGGTTCTGTAATTTTCATTGTATAAATCTTTCACCTCTTTTGTTAGGTTGATTCCCAAGTATTTTATTTTTTGGGGGGATATTGTGAATGGAGTAGTTGTCCTCATTTCCGTTTCAGAGGATTTGTCGCTCATATACAGGAACGCCTTTGATTTATGCGTGTTGATCTTATATCCTGCCACTTTGCTGAATTCATTTATTAGCTCTAATAGCTTCTTTGTAGACCCTTTTGGGTCTGCTAGGTATAGAATCATATCATCTGCAAATAGTGATAATTTAAGTTCTTCTTTTCCTATTTTTATGCCTTTAATTTCTTTTGACTGTCTAATTGCTCTGGCCAGTGTTTCGAGGACTATGTTGAACAGAAGTGGTGAGAGAGGGCATCTCTGTCTTGTATTTCTGGGCACTATGAGTTTTGATGTACTTGATCAAGTAAGGTCATGAAGGAGAGCTATCACCATAATTTTATAGTATTCCTCTTTGATGGCCTACACAGAATTTTGCTGACATTACCTATTGGGTTGTCTTCATCCCCAACTGAATTGCAATGCCTTCTTGAGTAATGGCAAAGTGGTCCCATTCACAATCATATCCTAGGGTACTTAGCACAATTCAAATATTTAAATTGAATTTGATCTTCAGAATCTGAGGTATCTGATGTCAACAGTGAGAAAGTACCATTTACATGTGGGTAACCAGTTGCCTTTGGTGGTTTTTAAGTTATTAAACTTTTAATGTAAAAAATGAATTCAGGGGGCTGGGCTTGTGGCTCAGTGGTAGAGCACTTGCCTAGCATGTGCAAGACCCTGGGTTCGATCCTCAGCACCACCTAAAAATAAATAAATAAAATAAAGGTATTGTGTCCAACTGCAACTAAAAAAATAAATTTAAAAAAACAATTCAGCATTTTTTTTACCTCAGCAAGCATTCAACAGAACTTTTGAATAAATAAATATGGTTAAACAGTATTAGAAAAACTGTAAAAATGATTTGGGTCTTAGCAACTTTGAAGCTCACTCAAAATACATGTAGCTTGTTTGTGAGTTACTGTGTAAGAGTGAATGTATCTGTTCTTTTGTTTGTAAAGATTTTTTATTGAGATATATAAATATATACAACTCAGATAGCCACCCTTAGAAAGTCTAATGTTTCTCCATATGCACAATTTCTTTTCTCATTCCCTTGTATCTGTGCCATATTGTATATCTAAACATTATACTGAATTGCAAATTTTTATAACATTCAATTTCTAGTCAAACAAAAAAAGATGAGATAACAGTTTATTAAAAACAAGACAGTTAATATAATTATGTTAAAATGGCTTTCATCTTGCTGTCTCTTTCTTCATATCTGTGATTCAAACTATAAAAAATCATTTTCTCAGGTCTTAAGTACCCTTTAAAGGACATGGTATAATCCAGTCAAATTGACCAGATCAATCCTGGGAGATTTGGGGATTACACCAATCAGTGGATGCTTATTTTTCTATGATTAGTCTATACCCAGACTCTTCCATTTTCTGGTTATTTTTATATTCATAATATCCATTCCATGTACACTGAATATTAAATATTTCACTGTAACATATTCAACTAGAAAAATTTCTGTCTAAAATTTATCACTACTTCCACTACCAGTCAAATAGACCATGGCTATTTGTAAAGGGTGACAAAAAGGCAATTTTCATTCAAAGATGTTTTAGTTGGTGAAAAGGCCCAGTACAGGTATACAATGCTTGCATTACATTCTGGACTTTATTTCTGTTTAGGAAATTTTCAAATGCTTGTATATTCACTTATAAAACTGGGATGCAAACCACCTTCCTAGAGAGGACCCCTGAATTTGATCTTTCCCACCAAATCAAGCAAGAAAACAAAAACAATTCACAGGTGTGACTTGCCTATAAAATATCAGGTACTGGTTAGAAGAATAGGTATAAATATTGGGCTATATATCTCTAGAAGTAATTTATTCACTTAGTAGGATTAATGAAGAATGAAAAAGGTTTGTTTTTAGAAAAGGAAGAGGAAGCATCACGATTGAAATAAACCAGGTATTTCTCAATCTGTAGAAATTATTGAATGAAGCTGGGCATGGTGGTACAACCTGTAATCCCAGCAACTTGGAGGGTTGAGGCAAGAGGATCACAAGAGGATCATTGAGTCCAGCCTCAGTAATTTAACGAGGCCCTAAACAACTTAGTGAGACCCTGCCTTAAAAGGGGGGGGGGGCTGGGGTTGTACCTCAGTGGTGGACTGCTTGTCTAACACGTGTGAGGCACTGGGTTTGATCCTCAGCACCACATAAAAATAAATAAATAAAATAAAGGTATTGTGTCCATCTACAACCAAAAACAAGTTTTTAAAAAAATAAAAAATAAAAATGGCTGGGGGTGTGGTTCAGTGGTTGAGCACCCTGGGTTCTATCCCTAGTATCAAAAAAAAAAGGAAATAAGTGAATGAATGCAGACCATATATCTTGCCCACCACTTCCTTCTCAATATTCTTTGCTATTTCTGAGAAAGCTTGCTAGTCAAAGAACACTATGCTTTGAAGTTGTCATTATTACCACAGTTAATGTTGACCTGACACTGTCAAAACCTGAATACTTTCAGGTTGCATCTATTAAAGACCATGTGAAACTCCCCACTACCAAATGTGGTAATGGAAGTAAATTCCTGTAATGGAAGTACTCAGTATGATATCTATATCTCAGGATGCTGGCTGGATTGGTTTTAAATTATCACAATAATTCTACTTTGAAGGCTTTTGCTTGGCATTCATTATACATGTGAATATTGCTGTGATTTCATTCTAGTCTATTTAAAAGTTTTTAATGGGAACCCTGGGGCTAGGGCCTACTTAGAAAACTATTAACAACACATATAACATTGGAGAGTTCAGAAGAAAAAAAATCAGCAGCAGTTCTTAAACAAGTCTTCATATGATCCAAAGAATGTACTCATCTGCTTCCTCAGCAAAGACTTTTCTATTTAATCTCACTTTCCCAGCTCCCTCTCCAGGTCACACATGAACAACCTTCCCTCTTTAACTTGAACTCAACTATAAACTAATGTCTCTTATTTTCTTCCCCAATTCATCAAGCGTATAGCTTCCAGACTGATTTTACTTAAATAACCCTTTTATCATATCACTACTTTATGAAATTTATTACCTACCATATCAAATATAAATTCCCTTTCCACTTTTGAAGGCACTCTGTTCTGCCTACATAGCTAAGTAGCCAAAATGTAAATTTGGAAGACAAACACCCATGTTCAGGTAGGGTTAAGACAGACAAACTGAAAAATTAACATCTGTAGATAGATAGCTGGTCAGATACAAATTAGAAGCTGTAGCATCTGAAATTCTTAGATCAGAACAATATATCAACGAAAAGGAACTATGCAAGATTTGAGGGGATGGAAGGTCTTGAAGACAGATAGGAAATGGTTCAAATATTATAGGAGTATCATTCAACTACTACTGGACTACATCTTAAACCAGTGAAAAAACAACCATTTGTCAGTCTTCAGGTCACTGGGTGGTTCTGCTGATCTGAGTCAGGCTTCATATGTACTTAATGGGATCACTCATGTATCTGTGGTCAACTAGTGGGTCAAGTGGGGATTTGTCCTGTGTAGAAAAAAATCACCTCAGATAACTGAGTCCTCCTCCAGGCATCTTTCATATTTCTCCAGCACACTAACACAGGCATCTTGTCATGATGCTGGCAGAAGTCAAAGACAGAAACAAAAATGCATAAAAAATTTCCAAGTCTCTGTATGCATTAATCTTGCTAATGTCCCATTGGACAAATCAAGGCACATGGCCAAGAACAGAGACAGTGTAGAAAGGCACCATCAAAAAATTTAGATAGAGTCAGAACCACAGAAAGACACATACATACTACTGAGTCAATAACCCTGCAGAAAATGTAAAGTGAAAGAAATTCTTAGAATAGACCCAACTTGACTTTTGCCCATTTTCCCTTCTTAGTATATTTATAAAGCAAATGTATCATGGATGAACTGTATTTATATTAATAATAGAAGTTATTGTTAATTTCCTAATAAAATCTTGTGGCAAAAGCATTTGTTCTATATTTCATATATTCCCAGGAGTCATAGAAAAAAAGAATATGCCACCTGGAAATGCTCCACAGAACTAATTACTATGGAGAATTCACAAACATTGCACAGATGGAAATGTTCTGGGCAAAATAAGTGATCCCCAATCCTTCAAGATACAAAGCCTACACTTCTAAACTGAATTTCAGTACTGTTCAGAAAAGTAATAATTGTCTATTCCAGTTCTAAGCTTTTAGTCAGTCCCACCATTCTCTGCCAACTAACATTTGAAACCTTCACTTCAGACTTTTCTGCCACATTTCTTGCTTAGTCCTGACCTGTCTGTACCATGAGTACATCTCTATAAGGCTTTAAACATTTAGCTTTAGACTCATTAGTAATTCTCCATTTTTGATTCCTTCATATTTAATTTTGTTGCTTCCCAATTTTTTAAACTTCACCCCTCTTTTACCTGGTATTCCCCAAAGCCTTAGCTAGAAAATGTGTGTACCAGCTAGAATTATCCACTTAAAAAAAAAAAAAACACCAAGGCTGGTAATTAGCCAAATGATTCCATGGGGGTGTGGAGGGAGTCTGAGATAGAAAGTCACAAGAGTGAACAGGATAATGTTTCTGTATGCACTCAATAGAGCTTATCATTTAGAGGGGGAAGCACTAAATACTATTGTATTTAGTATTCAAACGGAATTGAGCAAAGTAATCAAAATGGGATGGGTACCTCTACCATAACTTTTTCCCATTTCTAACCAAAACCAGAAGCATGTTAAGGAAATAAATGAGTGTCACAATGATTATGATCTAAAGTGTAGCTGAAATCTCATTTGTCTGAATAAACTTCCTGATATCTGGGAGCTCATTCTAAGGTACTCTATTTGTCACAGTGGTAAGATGAAATGATAAAGCCTTTATGTGTTCTCTTAAGGCACTTACAAATTAGAGAGAAATACATAATCACTAACAATTCATATTGATAGAATCTGAAATCTCAAAGTTCCTGTGTGAGAAAGTTGGTATATGCTTTCTTTCATCTAGTAAATGAATGTCTTTAAAAATATTGAAATGCTAGTTATGCAGCAACCTTTTTGCCAATATGGGGAAAAAACACTGGATGGTGTTCATGGGGAAAATAAAGTAGAACATATGCATATAATAATAGGCATGGTTAATTATCTAGGTATGAATTAATCTACTCTGAGTCTCAAGAATTTACTTACAAGAGAAGAAAGAAGTTATGGGGGTGGCAAAGAATCGTCATGGAAAGAAAATATCTTTCATTTCTCTGACTAATAGATTGGTGAAATAAGGATAAGTAAGATCTCAATTTACCTCAATGTGTTATATAAAAATGTCTTAACAGCAGGAAAAAGTGGTTTATTTTCTTTTAAATCTCTTGTTATGACAAGCCCCCAAAGCACTGATGCCCACAGCTAATATATGTTCTTCAATAACTGGCTGCATAGAAGAACCATCTACCTCACCAAACACATCCCTTGCTAGCATCATACCTGGTTTACTCTGCCATAAGTCTAGTAGAATTTCAGCTTCTATAATGGGTCAGTTTCTCTACCAGTTCAAGGTCTCTAGACAGGGTATTTTCCTTTTCCTGGAGATCTCTCAGCATCAGTACTATCCCTCCCAACCCCAGTAGCCAGTTTTGACTTTATCCTAGAGATTTCAACTTAGAATATCTCATTGGGTCTCACTTCATTACAGGGAATCCCCATTTTATTCTATCTAATAATATGTTTTCTGCTGCCACCCCTGACTACTGCATTATTCTATAATATTTTCCCTATTTGTTTCCTTCTCAGTACCTAATAACTGATAACCAACTGTAATTAAAACTTTTCTCTATATGTTTACATGCTTAGTATCAGTGTCTTCCACTAGACTCTAAGTTTTTCAAGGGGAAGGACCGTGTTTGTCATAATCACTATTGCATACTCAGATCATAGCAGTGTATGATACCAAATAGACACTCAAAATATATCTTTAGAATAAATGAATGAAAAACATATTCACAGTAAATTTTAAATGGATATTAATAATATTATCCTATTGTATAGTCACCTGAGAGTTTTGAAATATTTGGAAGATGAGTCAGGCAATCATGGAAACACACTGAAGACAAGGACAGTGGTGAGTGTTCTTATAAAATTAAACAAACGTAATCTTAAATCATATTCAAGAGTGGAGGAAAGTCATATTTGATGTTGTCAGTAAACGACAGCTATTAATTGATATAGATATGCCCTGTCCTTGTCTGACACTGGATTACTGGTCATCTGCCTCTGTTTATGTGCTGGTAGCAAGTTAGGTAAACCAGTAGAATATAGACTCTTTCAGAATATCCATGCCATTCAGTGAATCATGTTTAGTAAGCATAAGTGTTAAATTCTAAATTAGCATCATGCATCACTAATACTGCTGATAGGAACAAAATCATTTTAATGTTTATATGTGACCAATCACAGTTATACCAAACTCTCATCTGTATTACTGTGATCAGTGAAAACTGACCTCAGATCACAGTGAAAAGTATTCATGTTCAGCATTCTCCAGTTCTGCTCTGTTTTGCTTTGTAACTCAAGCCTTAATATGCTCAAGACACTAAGATTCTAATGACAATGAAAGATAAGCATTGTGTGTACTTGTGTCCATGAGTATACATCTGTCCATGAATTGAGTGTGTGTTTCCTTCAACTAGGAAACTGCTTTCACATTGCAGGGAAAATGTCATCTTCCTTAAAGAAAATGTCCAAAGAAATCCCTGCGACCATGGCTAGGTTACATGGTAGATATTCTCATACTATAGATTTGAAAATTCTTAAGCCATTCAACATCATTCTAGAATTTTAATGCTACATATGTTAAATGATTGCAATTAATCGGAAATTTTGCAAAGGCTACATTCTTCATTTATTTAAAATGATATTTAGGGCTTGGGAATATGACCAACCTAATATAAAAATGAGACAAAATATTCCAATTCTGTACATACAGTATTTATGTTCATTGGAATGCTCTATGCTACTTAGTATCATACATTTTACTGAACTATAATCTTATTTTAGTGACACGCAGGTACAATTAGTATCTTTTGCTTTTGTATAACTTCTTTCAACCATTTAAAATCTAGTAATTTGCTTTTTTCTTCTTCTATGTAGACTCATTTGAAAGTCAAATATAGTTGGCATTTGCTAAACTCATAGCTTTCTTCTTGGAAATTCTCTGCAAGCTTACATTTTATTAATAAAATTCATCTGCAATAGCATAAAATTCACAATTTCAATTCTGTTTAAGCTTTGAATGACAAATTGTCCTATTATCGCATTTCTTTCTTGCTTCATTTGACTAAACAAATGCCCTACAGTAAGAACATTTACTTGTAAAGAAAAGATTAATCCATCTTTTTAAGAACTCTGTAATATAATCTTTATAATCCCCCACAATCAATGAAAGTAGTGAATACTTCATATCTATCTAGGTCCATCGTTCTATTAAAGACATTGTATAATTTTTGCTTTTCACTGCCAAAGCCTAACATTCATTTATTTCAAAATATTTAAGCAACAAATAAAATTCTTTTAAATTTCATATCCTATCTTCATTTCTTATACAGTCTTGCTTCTAAATAAAAATTGACTATTTTTCTTAGTAACAATAATATTTCTTAAAACATTTTGAATTTTCAGTCTGAAAATTAAAAGACCCACAAAATACCTGGCAACTACTTCCAAATATGAATATTTTAAATTTGATCCCTCCTTTTCTTTTCTCTTGGAAGATTTCATCTGCTATTACTTTTGGCATCTATGGCATTTCAATCAAATGCCCCACTTCAATCCCTGGACTAAAGAGTTCAATCACTGATGGGTAGTAAATGAACAAACAAAACCACTTTCCAACAATAATTATGTTATGACAGTAACAAGGAGAAGTATGTAGGAAGATGAGCAGCGTAAGGGTACATCTTACCTTTTATTGATGGTTTTGTACACTTGGGTCAGAAAGTATGCAGTTTAGCATATTTGAAAATTTCCTTTATCTCCTATTGTAAAAATATATACACCATAATTTGATTGACTTATAAGGAAGTTTGATCAGAAGACAAAAGAGCACAGTATTTTACTTTTATTCTATTTCCCCCATATTCTACTTCAAAATTATTGGTTCTTACTTTTTAAAGACTGTACTAGAACCAATAAAGTAAATTGAGCAGTTTTCTCATTAGAATGCAAAATAGAGAAGCTCTAACATTTTTACTATAAGCTGTCCTTTGTTTAAAATCTAAAGATAAAAAAATTAATAAATCTGTTCAAACTGGGATTTTTCAAGTGGATAGTGATAAAGTATATTAAAACTAAGATCAATGCAATTAATCAAAAGTGTCATAAAATAGGAGAGTAGCATTTAAATGTATTGCATCAGTGACGAAAGAGGTAAAACTTTTCAAGAAGTTAAAATAAGGAAAATGTCAATTGAATATAAAAATAAAATAAACAGAACTTTAAGTGATTTCATATACAGTATTTGAGAGAATGTTAGGCATAGTTCTAGACCTCTGTTTAGAGATCTATAAGGAAATCTTAATTCTTTTTTTTCAGATTACAACCTCTACTTTAAAATTTGAAATTATAGGATCCCACATAATGTCAATGAGCTTCATTACAGTTGAGACTTTCCAATAAAGTCTAACATCAATTTTACATTAATTCCCACAACATTTCCATTTGCGGTTTATTCAATCCCTGTTATTACTCATGTCTAAGTTCCAACCTGTAGTTTGATTTATACAAATATTGAGAGGTTATCATTTACTTCCATGTAATATGTTTCCTATTATGCTGTTAATTTTCCATTTCTTTTTGTTTGTTTCCTAAATGGTAAACATGATTGATCCTGTTGTTAAGAGCATCGCAGAAAAAAGACTTAGTTTGTTTAAGAGGAATAACTGAACAAGAAAACAGTGATTCAAGGCAAAAAGTGGTAATAGGGCAAAGCAATATTACTACAGCTCAGCAAGATCAAACTCCAATAGAATACAAATGTAACTAGAATCTAGACTTCCTCTTCTATTCATCTTGCCATGTTCCATAAAAGAATTTAACACATATAGAAAGTTTAGAGGCATATGTTCTTATCTATGCCCACAGTAGAAGCAGAACAGAAATATTCCATCAGATAGAGTCCTGAAGGTGGGGAGATGTCTATAAATCTTGGGAAGAAGTAGTGAAAACTGGATGCCACCACCTTGCATTCATTATAGATACTTCCAGAAGTAGAGAGCCTTGTCTGGAGGACTTGATTTTGTAATATCTATGTAAGATCTAAGGAAGATTATGCTTTACTAAGGCATAGAGAATATCTGGAGAATGCCATTTTGTTTTAAGCTTACAGAAGGAGAGACAGAAGTAGAAGAAGTAGAGAGCCTTGTCTGGAGGACTTGATTTTATAATATCTATGTAAGATCTAAGGAAGATTATGCTTTACTAAGGCATAGAGAATATCTGGAGAATGCCATTTTGTTTTAAGCTTACAGAAGGAGAGACAGATACACGGCCGAAATTCCTACGTATTATAGGCATGGTCTGATCTGAGAAGGTTCAGAGAAAGATGGAAACACCATTCCATCCATTAAGTGAGGCCAAAAAGACTAATGGAAGTTTGGTAATGTGAACCAAACTTCTCCTTGTCATGCTTTTCAGGGTGGGATAGAATTCATAGTATTTGGAAAATTTTAATAGGGACATAACAAAAACTAATAAATGCCTCGAATTAACCTGTGTATTTGATATTTGGAAACAATTTGTATGAGAATTCTATGTCAGTAATTTATCTTATATAGTTACTTTATATTCATTGCCTTTGGCTGTCAAAAGCTTCCCACAGATACTGAAACTGTAGGAAGCAGAATATTCTAAAGCAGATTTTCTCATTTCTCTACTGGATTCTGCAAACTCCACAAGTGCAAAGACTATGTGTAGTAGACTGAGTAATGGCCACACAAAGATATCCAGGGCTAATTGCTGGAACCTGTAAATGTTACCTTATAAGGAAAAAGGGATTTTGCAGATGTAATTACGTTAAAGATTTTGAGAAGGGAAGATTATCTGGAATTAAGCAGATGGGCCCTAAATTCAAACACAAGTAAGAGAGGTAGAGGAAGATTTGACATCCACAGAAGAGAAGGCAATGTGACCACAAAAGCAGAGATTAGAGTGATGCAGCCACAAGAGAAACAAGCCAGCTATCCGAAAGGGAGCAAGGTTCTTCTACTTAGATCAATGCAATTAAAGGGAGCAAGGTTCTTCTACTTAGAGCCTTTGGAAGGAACTGAGCACTGTTGACACCTTGATTTTGGCAGTGATACTGATTTCATAATTCTGACCTCCAGAACTGTGAGATAATAAATTTATGTTCTGAAAAGAGACTAAATTTGTGGTAAAAAATATCAGAGGTAAATATTATGTCATAAGAAATAATTTCTATGTGATTTCATATATTGGAAGTGTAGTCCCCAGTGTGGCAATGTTAAGAAGTGACGGGATCTTTACGATGTGGGGCCTAGTGGTAGGTCCTTAGATTTTGGGGGGTAATTGGTTCATTATGGGAACTGCCCAGAGAAGGGATTAAGGTAGTTCCTATGAGTACCTGAATTAGTCCTCTTGAGAGCAAGTTGTTATAAAAGAGCAACCATGAGCCCTGGATTGCTCTCTGGCTTCTTTTCTTATCATGTGATCTCTCCCACTTGTACATGCTCTGATAGTGAAGTCAACCACCATTTTATGGTATGGGAAGGAGTCCTCACAAGAGCAAGCAATGCTGATTAGACTTTCAGCCTCCACAAATGTGAACTAAGTAAACCTCTTTTCTTTATAAGTACCCACCTTCAATTATTTTGCTACAGCAATGAAAAACTAATACCAATGCATGATATTTAGTGATATTGTAGGTATAACAAAACTCCAAAGGAATTCATTTTGTGCATGTGTCCCTAATGTAATTGACCCAAAATAATAATGCATTATCAGGAAATAAAAGCATAAGTTATATTGTCAAATTGGTTTTCCAGGAATTAGAAACAAAAGTTATATTCTTGTGCTATGATTTAAAATCTGAGATTTTTCTAAAGGCTTGCACTCGCCATTTATTCAAAACAAGCATCTAAAACACTAAGCAAAAATATTAGCCATTACTCAAGTAAATACAATGTAGATATAAATTTTATTATCAACACCCTGTCTCCCAGATTTCTATCATCTTCTGGTAAGCAGGGTCAAGCAATATAAAAAACTCCCCTCAGATATTTCAAGTCTTTAATAATAATTAAAATCACCAGCAGCCTAACTTTTCATAGTAGCCAAACATGCTAAATGAAAATACATAAATCAAAACTGTAATCAGAAAATAGTTTTTACTAAAACTAGTTCTCAAATTCTAATTGCTGTATTCTGCTTGGACCTTAATACAGTATGATTTTTCCTTACCTGGTTTACTGACTGAGTATATGCCTAATACTTATTATTTATTTATTAAAAATCTATTCAAATATCAGACCTCTAATTTCTGGGCTCTCTTAACATTTCTTTCCAATATATGCACAAAATGAATGCTATCATTGCCTTTCAGTGCAATTCATAAACAGTTTGGATACATCTCCAAATTTCCTTATTGCAGTTGCTATTGTTATTCTTACATAATATGACTTTATCCTATATGTCTCTGGTCATTCCCTTTAATTTTGCATTATGGATTTGTGTAATAGTTCTATTCATGTCATCAAATCATTGTATAACTTGCCTACTTCTTTGAAAGCCTTTCGAGGGAAGCCACACATTCATCATAGTCAACTACACTCTAAGTTCTCAAGATACTGCCAAACATTTCATCAATCTGGGATATGTTAAATACAATAGAACCAACCTTGTTTTACAAGAAGTTTATTTTTCTAGGCAAAGAGCTTCCATGTAAGGTCAACTTTTTGATACTCAATTAGTAAGAGTCATACATGCTTTTGAAATTCATATTAAACTACTCAGTGCTCCAATGACCTATTGGATGACATCATGTCATAATAGATTGGAGTTTTCAATTGAGCAATTTGCTTCAATAGTGCTGTCAAAAGCTAACAAGATTGTGGGAATGCTTCTAAGTGGACTCTCAGAATGTATATTGATGCAACTGATACTGCCATTAAAGTTTCTACACTGATATTGATAAGCTGGTTGGTACGCTACAAGACAAATGCCCTTTTTGGAAAGGATCAGGAAGCACATCAATGCACATTTCATTTCTAATCTTTCTTTTCCTTGGGCTATACTAAATATAGCAGTAAAGTTGAATAAAATTTTAATAATTGGTAGCCATATTCTTTTTCAAGTGTCATGAGCCAGAGAGGCATACAAAATAAATTTGGCTAATAAATCACAATCACAGTAACAGATTCAACAGAACTATAAGTCCCCTAAGTTCATCATTTTTAAAGGGATCAGCTCATTTAACACTAAAATATATCTACCCTCAGGCTGAATGATAACATCTGTGAAGTAGCAACCAGCAACATTATGAAGTTTAGAATATCTAATTGAGATACTGAAAAGAGTTATGACTCTTAGACCCAGTTAATTAAAAAGGTTGATTTTCCAGAAGGCAAACATTTATCTGATAGGAGTGTATAGCTCTTAACTCACCTAAGATTTGAAATCAAAATTCTAAAAGAGGTTGACTAAAGAGTATGACTCTTTTTTTACCTCTTCCAGAGCTCTCCATCTAACAAATCTGATGATCATTGAATTTGTGTGAGCCATTTATTCAACTCATAGCCAAGGTTGATCCCTGAAACCCTATCCAATCCTGGCCTCTCATGGAAAAACAATTCTAAAGCTAGAAAGTACTTGCATAAATTATTTCAGAGATAGAAATGAAGTGATCAAATTATGACTACAGAGCCTAGGAACCTAGGGTATCAGTCAGGGGACTTTCTACTTTATGGTCTATTTTGCTGCTTCTATTCATGAGAATAACAGCCTACATGTAGAATCAAGTATCCAGGGTTTCTCTTTCCATATACCATTAACTTTCAATTTGTCTTTGTACAAACCACATTTTCCTTGACTAAATGAAAATTTTTTTAAAGTATGATTGAAATAGTGGTTTGAAAAGGACATTCACATGGTTCAATTGCTATCATATTAATCTCAACTACACAATGATGTGGCTAACACTATGGACTATTTTTTCTCTTAAATATTATAAGTGTCTAGATTCAGAACTATTATGCTAGACTTTATATGGCTGATATAAAGTTTGGGAATTCTCCATATCATTGACAATCTGTTGGTGAGAATAGAAAATACTATTCAGATAAAATACTAAGGTGCTAGAAATGACTAACTCAATGCAGAATTTATGAGAAAATGCTAAGGTAGCAATTATGGATAAATGGAGTATTAAAGATCAAAAGAAGTAAAACTTGGATTTATTTCATCACTGTAAGAGAGAAGCAATTGAGACTATGTAGAGAAAGAAGCTCAGACTCAGTGATCCCTGACTACCCGGTTTACAACTAGAGCTATTATAAAGCACAGAAAGACAAGGGCATATGAAGTTGAAGCATTTTGAGAAAAGAAGAAACTTAAAAAGAATACATGGGAATAATCAAATAGGTTAACAACAAACACAAAATAACTCATCTTATAAAATATAGCAACTAATAAACTTTAAAAAATAATAAATCCATTGAATCTTCATTAGTCATTGCCCCTAGTTTTGTGAATGGAATGTAATAAACAATCTAAATATTAAGGTTGGCCACATGGTAACAGTGTCATTATAACCAATACACAAAATTAGGATGTGGGAGGGCTGGGGGCATAGCTTAGTAGTATAGCACTTGCCTAGCATGCCTAAATCCCTAGGTTCAATCCCTGGTACTAAAGAGAGAGAGAGAGAGAGAGAGAGAGAGAGAGAGAGAGAGAGAGAGAGAGAGAGATTGATTGATTCGGGGATAGACCAGAACATAAATATAAAGTTATCCAAGGCATACTGAGTATTACATGAAGATATGAAAGAAGAGAATGAGTTCATTCAAGTCAAGGGGACTATAAAAGGAATATAAAGAGACTTTGCAAATGCACCACAAATCCTAAAGAAAAAATAGCCAATGAATATTTAAACAGTAAAAGAAGCCCTAAATTGACTAAACTACTGTTCATAAATTGCTTATATCAAACTATAGATTAATGTCCTTAAAGATTAAGTACCAACATTATAAAACAATATAATTGTCACATAATATTTAGATACAGATATTATGTACATACTGAAAAAAATTCAATCTAAAATATTTTTTATTTTCCAAAATGGTAAAGCCAGAAGAAATAAGGGGAATTTAACTAATGAAGTTAAATGAAAAGTAACAAGTAATTTTAAGAAAGCAATGAAATCAAAATAGGACTAGACCAACTTCAAATGGAGAAATACAAAAACAATAAAGAGAATATCATTTTAAAATATTGAAATGGTAATGAATTTGAGCAAGTTATTGCTGAATAATATTCAATCCATAAGGATATTAAGCATAAAACTGAACAGTCATTTATGCAGACAATAGTGAGTAGAATTAGCACCCTAATGCAAAAAAGCCCTTTAAATATAAAAATTTGACAGTGAATATGATAATGCATATCTAAAGAAAAATTAAAAGGTGTATGATAAAGCAAGAAGTGCTGCCCTTGTTACTATCTAGCTTTGGTAAAACTTCTTAGACACTGTTACTTGAATACCAAAATTTGGCACTGGTTTATGAATTTTTAAAATAACCTTTAAGTGCCCCAAAAAGTATAAATTATCTTTATTAACTAGCAGGCTTGAATATTTAATTTTGGATATATTTTCTTTAAAATGTCTATGTATAAATGAAAGGATACCAGTTCTACTCCAGACATGGAAAACAAAATAATGATTAGAACTCAATCTTTTGAGGGACGTGGTGACACACGCCTGTAATCCTAACAGCCCAGGAGGCTGAGGCAGGCGGATCATGAGTCCCTATCCAGCCTCAGCAACTTAGCAAGGCCCTGAGCAACTTAGAAAGACCTTCTCTCAAAAAAAAAAAAAAAAAAAAAAAGGCTGGGGATGTAGTTCAGTGGTTAAGCACCTCTGGGTTCGATTCCTGGTACAAAAAAAAAAAAATTCAATCTTTCTCCTTCTTTCTTCCTCTCCCCTCCCCCTTCCCTACCCTCTCTCACACATATACCCCTTTATGTTAGTACTGATGAGCCAAAATCAAATACCAGAGTCAGTACAAATTTAGCCTGATTCCCTAAATCCTTCTAAATGTATAGTGTTGCACAAGGATCCTACAAATCATTCAGCAACCAAAGAAAGATAGACACTTGTCTTTAGCAGGCAGAGAGAACTCTCTAGAACCAGAGAACAGATGACTAAATATTCAGTAACAAGTTAGGGAATAAAATGGTTCATTTTTATTTAACCCCTCATTTTCTCAGGAAAGCAAACTAAACAAAAGATCTAGTCAAAGATTTACAACATTTAGAAAACATGCATAACTGTCAATATAAGTGTTGCCAAATAAGGACAAGAAGGGCACATTTATTTGCAAAGGTTAAACAGCAAGGAGAAAGGAACCCAAGAGGAGTAATGAGGTGAAACTGTGCAAGGACATTTACAAAACAGCTTATATGTGTGTTTTGTGTGAAACAGTCTCTAAGAAGTCATAAAATTCTCATTGCGTAGTCATTTAAAAATCAGAGCATATAAAGGTAGACTTAAAATGCTTAATTATGCTTCTGGCTTTTTTTCTGAACAATTAATGTGAATCCTACAGTAATCTACCATTGGAAAATTCTTAGTTTAAAAGAAAAAAGTTCACAATAAGCACCACAAAACTTGATAAAGACATCAATATTTTTAGGAAAATACAGTCAAGAATGTTTGAGTCATTAAATTATTTTGACCATTTATCTGTAGATACAACATATAATAATGTTTGGGGCTGAGGATATACCTCAGTAGTAGAGCACATGCTTAGCCTACACAAGGCCCTGGGTTTGATTCCCAGCAGCCATCCCCTACAAAATGATTCAAAACAGTTAATACTGTATTATAGTTTGTTATTTGCTTATCCAAATTATTCCATTTTTAATAAAGGTTCCTTTAAAAAGTATCAAACAAAGGAATGTAGCATTTTAAATTTTTAAACCACATTTAATGTAAATACTCTTTGGTAATAAAAATAATTTTATGTAATTTTAACATACTACTTTTTTTGCTTATTAATTTGCAGTAGAGAAGATGCTCACTTGTAATCACTAAGGATTTCAGGTTGATCAGATTTGTCAGTGTATTTTTTTTTTTATTGGACGTTCATAACATTACATAGTTCTTAATACATCATATTACACGGTTGATTCAAGTGGATTATGAACTCCCGCTTTTACCCCGTATACAAATTGCTGTATCACATCAGTTTCCCTTCCATTGATTGACATATTGCCTTTCTAGTTTCTGATGTATTCTGCTGTCTGTCCAATTCTCTACTATCCCCCCTCCCTTCCCCTCCCCTCCCCTCCCCTCCCCTTTTCTCTCTCTACCCCTTCTACTGTAAATCATTTCTTCCATTTGTATTATCTTGTCTTGCCCCTCCTTTCCTCTTATATGACATTTTGTATAACCCTGAGGATCGCCTTCCATTTCCATGCAATTTCCCTTCTCACTCACTTTCCCTCCCACCTCTCATCCCTATTTAATGTAAATCTTATTCTCAAGCTCTTCGTCCCTGCCCTGTCCTTGTTTACTCCCCTTATATCAAAGGAGTCATTTGGTATTTGTTTTTTAAAGATTGACTAGCTTCACTTAGCATAATCTGCTCTAATGCCATCCATTTCCCTCCAAATTCTATGATTTTGTCGTTTCTTAATGCAGAGTAATACTCCATAGTATATAAATGCCACATTTTTTTTATCCATTCATCTATTGAAGGGCATCTAGGCTGGTTCCACAGTCTTGCTATCGTGAATTGAGCTGCTATGAACATCGATGTAGCAGTGTCCCTGTAGCATGCTCTTGTTAGGGCTTTAGGGAATAGACCGAGAAGGGGAATAGCTGGGTCAAATGGTGGTTCCATTCCCAGCTTTCCAAGAAATCTCCATACTGCTTTCCAAATTGGCTGCACCAATTTGCAGTCCCACCAGCAATGAACAAGAGTGCCCTTTTCCCCGCATCCTCTCCAGCACTTATTGTTGTTTGACTTCCTAATGGCTGCCAGTCTTACTGGAGTGAGATGGTATCTTAGGGTAGTTTTGATTTGCATTTCTCTGACTGCTAGCGATGGTGAGCATTTTTTCATGTACTTATTGATTGATTGTATGTCCTCCTCTGAGAAGTGTCTGTTCAGGTCCTTTGCCCATTTATTGATTGGGTTATTTGTTATCTTATTGTCTAATTTTTTGAGTTCTTTGTATATTCTGGTTATTAGGGCTCTATCTGAAGTGTGTGGAGTAAAGATTTGTTCCCAGGATGTAGGCTCCCTGTTTATCTCTCTTATTGTTTCTTTTGCTGAGAAAAAACTTTTTAGTTTGAGTAAGTCCCATTTGTTGATTCTATTTGTTAACTCTAGCGCTATGGGTGTCCTATTGAGGAATTTGGAGCCCGATCCCACAGCGTGTAGATCATAACCAACTTTTTCTTCTATCAGATGCCGTGTCTCTGATTTAATATCAAGCTCCTTGATCCATTTTGAGTTAACTTTTGTGCACGGCGAGAGATAGGGATTCAGATTCATTTTGGTGCAAATGGATTTCCAGTTTTCCCAGCACCATTTGTTGAAGATGCTATCCTTCCTCCATTGCATGCTTTTAGCCCCTTTATCAAAAATAAGATAGTTGTAGTTTTGTGGATTGGTTATTGTGTCCTCTATTCTGTACCATTGGTCCACCCGCCTGTTTTGGTACCAGTACCATGCTGTTTTTGTTACTATTGCTCTGTAGTATAGTTTGAAGTCTGGTATCTCTATACCGCCTGATTCACACTTCCTGCTTAGTATTGTTTTTGCTATTCTGGGTCTTTTATTATTCCATATGAATTTCATGATTCTTTTATCGATTTCTACAAGATATGCTGTTGGGATTTTGATTGGCATTGCATTGAACTTATATAGGACTTTTGGTAATATCGCCATTTTGATGATGTTGGTTCTGCCTATCCATGAGCAGGGTATATTTTTCCATCTTCTAAGGTCTTCTTCTATGTCTTTCTTTAGGGTTCTGTAATTTTCATTGTATAAATCTTTCACCTCTTTTGTTAGGTTGATTCCCAAGTATTTTATTTTGGGGGGGATATTGTGAATGGAGTAGTTGTCCTCATTTCCGTTTCAGAGGATTTGTCGCTGATATACAGGAATGCCTTTGATTTATGCGTGTTGATCTTATATCCTGCCACTTTGCTGAATTCATTTATTAGCTCTAATAGCTTCTTTGTAGACCCTTTTGGGTCTGCTAGGTATAGAATCATATCATCTGCAAATAGTGATAATTTAAGTTCTTCTTTTCCTATTTTTATGCCTTTAATTTCTTTCGTCTGCCTAATTGCTCTGGCCAGTGTTTCGAGGACTATGTTGAACAGAAGTGGTGAGAGAGGGCATCCCTGTCTTGTACCAGATCTTAGAGGGAATGCCTTCAATTTTTCTCCATTCAGAATGATGCTGGCCTGTGGCTTATCATAGATTGCTTTTACAATGTTGAGGTATGATCCAGTTATCCCTAATTTTTCTAGAGTTTTGAACATAAAGGGATGCTGTACTTTGTCGAAAGCTTTTTCTGCATCTATCGAGATGATCATATGGTTCTTATTTTTAAGTCTATTGATGTGGTGGATAACATTTATAGATTTCCGTATATTGAACCAACCTTGCATACCAGGGATGAATCCTACTTGATCATGGTGTATAATTTTTTTGATATGTATTTGAATCCGATTCGCCAGAATTTTATTGAGGATTTTTGCATCAAGGTTCATTAGAGATATTGGTCTGTAGTTTTCTTTCTTTGAAGTGTCTTTGTCTGGTTTCGGAATCAGGGTGATGTTGGCCTCGTAGAACGAATTTGGAAGTTCTCCCTCCTTTTCTATTTCCTGAAATAGCTTGAAAAGTATTGGTGTTAGTTCCTCTTTAAAGGTTTTGTAAAACTCTGCTGTATACCCATCCGGTCCTGGGCTTTTCTTAGTTGGTAGTCTTTTGATGGTTTCTTCTATTTCCTCTATTGTTATTGGTCTGTTTAGGTTGTCTACGTCCTCCTGACTCAGTCTTGGCAGATCATAAGACTTAAGGAATTTATCTATGCCTTCACTATCTTCTATTTTATTGGAGTATAAGGATTCAAAATAATTTCTGATTATCATCTGTATTTCTGAAGTGTCTGTTGTGATATTGCCTTTTTCATCCTGTATGCTAGTAATTTGGGTTCTCTCTCTTCTTCTCTTCGTTAGCATGGCTAAGGGTCTGTCAATTTTATTTATTTTTTCAAAAAACCAACTTTTAGTTTTGTCGATTTTTTCAATTGTTTCTTTTGTTTCAATTTCATTAATTTCAGCTCTGATTTTAATTATTTCTTGCCTTCTACTTCTTTTGCTGTTGATTTGCTCTTCTTTTTCTAGGATTTTGAGATGAAGTATGAGATCATTTATTTGTTGGTTTTTTCTTTTTTTGAGGAATGAACTCCAAGCAATGAATTTTCCTCTTAGAACTGCTTTCAATGTGTCCCATAGATTCCGATAAGTTGTGTCTGTGTTTTCATTTGACTCTAGGAATTTTTTAATTTCCTCCTTAATGTCTTCTAGAACCCATTGATCATTAAGCAACCTATTGTTCATTCTCCAGGTGATGCTTGATTTTTCCTTCCTTCTTTTATCATTGATTTTCAGTTTCATTCCATTATGATCAGATAAGATGCATGGTATTATCTCCACCCCTTTATATTGTCTAAGAGTTGCCCTGTGACATAATATATGGTCTATTTTTGAGAAGGTTCCATGTGCTGCTGAGAAAAAAGTGTAATTACTTGATGTTGGGTGGTATAGTCTATATATGTCAATTAAGTCTAGGTTATTAATTATGTTATTGAGTTCTATAGTTTCCTTATTTAACTTTTGTTTGGAAGATCTGTCCAGTGGTGAGAGAGGTGTATTAAAGTCTCCCATGATTATTGTATGGTGGTCTATTAGACTCTTGAACTTGAGAAGCGTTTGCTTGATGAACATAGCAGCACCGTTGTTTGGGGCATATATATTTATGATTGTTATGTCTTGTTGGTGTATGGTTCCCTTGAGCAGTATGAAGTGTCCTTCTTTATCCCTTTTGATTAACTTTGGCTTGAAATCTATTTTATTAGATATGAGTATGGACACTCCTGCTTGTTTCCGCAGTCCATATGAGTGGTATGATTTTTCCCACCCTTTCACCTTCAGTCTATGAATATCTTTTCCTATCAGATGCGTCTCCTGTAGGCAGCATATTGTTGGGTCTTGTTTTGTGATCCATTCTGCTAGCCTGTGTCTCTTAATTGGTGAGTTTAAGCCATTAACATTTAAGGTTATTATTGAGATATGATTTGTTCTTCCAGCCATATTTGTTTATTGATGTTACTAAACCTGCTTTGTTATCCTCTTTGACTACTTTCCCCCCTTTACTGTCCTACCTCCCATTGTTGGTTTTCAATGTTATTTTCCATTTCTTCTTCCTGTAATGTTTTGCCAAGGATTTTTTGAAGAGATGGTTTTCTAGCTGCGAATTCTTTTAACTTTTGTTTATCATGGAAGGTTTTAAATTCATCTTCTATCCTGAAGCTTAATTTCGCCGGATACACGATTCTTGGTTGGAACCCATTTTCTTTCAGTGTTTGAAATATGTTATTCCAGGATCTTCTAGCTTTCAGAGTCTGTGTCGAGAGATCAGCTGTTATCCTGATTGGTTTACCCCTAAATGTAATCTGCTTTCTTTCTCTTGCAGCTTTTAAAATTCTCTCCTTATTCTGTATGTTGGACATCTTCATTATAATGTGTCTAGGTGTGGATCTCTTATGATTTTGCACCATCGGCGTCCTGTAGGCTTCTAGGATTTGGGATTCTGTCACATTCTTCATGTCTGGGAAGTTTTCTTGTATTATTTCACTGAATAGATTGCTTAATCCTTTGGTTTGGAGCTCTGTGCCTTCCTGTATCCCAATGACTCTTAAGTTTGGTCTTTTGATATTATCCCATAGCTCTTGAATGTTCTGCTCATGGTTTCTTAGTAGACTTGCTGAGCTATCTATGTTCTTTTCAAGTTGAAATACTCTGTCTTCATTGTCTGATGTTCTATCTTCTAAGTGATCCACTCTGCTGGTAGTATTCTCAATTGAGTTTTTAAGTTGGTTTATTGTTTCCTGCATTTCTAGTATTTCTATTTGTTTGTTTTTTATTACCTCTATCTCCCTGTGAAATTGATCTTTTACTTCCTGGATTTGTTTGTCAATGTGATCTTTCATTGTCTGATTTTGCTGTCTCATGTCTTCCTTGAGACTCCAGATCATCTGAAGCATATATATCCTGAACTCTTTATCTGATATTCCATCTGTTGCAGCTATTACCTCTTCTAAAGTTGAGTTGACCTGCATTGCTTGTGATCCTTTCTTTCCTTGTCTTTTCATACTGCACGCGCTTCTTTCTGCTTGGTGCAACTGTTGTGTTTTTGAAATTTACTAGCCTGAAATCACCTCTTCCGTAACTGAATGAGCTGTGATCAGTAGAACATGGGGATGATTACATCATCTCTTTGAAATGGCGGCTGCTGTCCTCCTCTGTGGTCCGACCAGTGTCTGGAACCAAACTGGACCACTTCTCTCCTCTGTCTCAAAGCTGAAACTCCGCCCTAAGCGCTGCCAAAGTCCTAGCGCCAAACCGCTAGAGGCCGTTCACAGACTCAGCCCTGCAGGGCCCAGATCAGCCGCCGCCGTGACCGGCAGGATTGTGTTCCTGATCCGAGTTGCTCCGAACCGGCTGGAGGGGGGTGGGGTGGTAGGAGTGTGGATCCTAGCGCTGAACCACCTGAGGCCGATCCCAGACTCAGCCCTGCAGGGCCCAGATCAGCCAACTCCGTGACCGGCAGGATTGTGTTCCTGATCCGAGTTGCTCCGAACCGGCTGGAGGGGGGTGGGGTGGTAGGAGTGTGGGTCCTAGCGCTGAACCGCCTGAGGCCGATCCCAGACTCAGTCCTGCAGGGCCCAGATCAGCCGCTGCCGTGACCAGCGGGATTGTGAACCTGATCCGAGTCGCTCCGAACCGGCTGGAGGGGGGTGGGGTGGTAGGAGTGTGGATCCTAGCGCTGAACCACCTGGGGCCGATCCCAGACTCAGTCCTGCAGGGCCCAGATCAGCCGCTGCCGTGAGTCAGTGTATTTTTTAAACTAACAATAAATCACTTTACTGATGGCTCAATCAATTGTTGCCTATTTATTATGCCATTATATCACTTACTTAATTTTCTAAATCAATCTTTATTTATAAAAAGCTTGTCCTCTTTTCCTTCAGTGTCACAGTGTTATGCCATGGATTTTGGGCCCTATGGAGCAAGGACAGCACCAGAATCAGGAAATAGGTACAGGGCACAAGTAAAAAGGTAGAGACACTCTAAGGTCCTGTATGGAGGTACGAAACGTTCTATATTTAAATGATTGTGATTTCATTTAACAAGAAACATTTGTTATAATTATTAATTTCACAGTTGTATCATTTTAAGAAATATTAGTAATACTGTTGCTTTGCAATATAATTTATAAACTGCAGCTGGGCACATAATCTCATATCTAAGATCAATGCCTATATTTAGGATCAATGCCTATATTTATGATTCACTTGGTTTTCCTTTATGCAAAGGAAGAGCTCTTGTCTCCTAAAATAACCTATCTTCCTTTTGATATTTATTTCCAAATTTCCATTGCCCAAGTTTATTTAAAAGCTCAAAAAAAAAAAAACCCTGCAAACCTCTGGACTACACTTACTTAAAACAAATAATATACAACCTCAGATATTCATTTATAACATTTTATTGAAGTCATTCCATTAAATTTTTATTTTGACCTCTACCATATGACACTGATCCTCCCCTTTACTTTTCACAGTTTAATGTACATATGAGTAAGCTTTACAGCACAACAAATTCTGATTCAGTGGATCTGAGGAAAGGCACAAAATTCTGCATTGCTAACAAACTTCCAGGTGATGTTGACCATATTTTAAGTATGGAGGGTCTACTCCAGAGTCTACAAAACTAACTTGAAAAGGTAAAGGAAGCCATATCTGAATAATATGATCCTGTGATAATTTGTGATCTGGCATTGTAGACAGAAGTCAAGATAGGATTGTAGTAGTTTTAAAATTGCAACAAATGCTACAGAATAGAATATGACGTATTATACAAGACAGGATTAACTCTATCATATCACAACCACTAGTGCCAAAGTCAGAAAAATAGAGCATTCTATTCTGCAAGGATGAATAGCTTCTGGCTATTTGAGATAATTTATTGCTGCAGTAAGGATTTTTAGAAACTAAGATGAGGGAACTTGGTTGATCTTGAAGACAATCAATAAATATTTGTTGAATAGCCAAGATCTCATGACACTATATTCTCAAGCTAAAAGGGAATCTCTCTAATCATTTCTAACTGTTGGCTCAGTAAGAACTGTACTATGTTCCCTGAAGATTGGGAAAAAATCTGCCATATGAGCAGCAACATAATTTTTTTCCCAAGTCAGCAGAAGATACATGTAGAAAAGTAAAATGGACTTTGCTATAGATTTTGGAAAATAGGAAAATAACGTCCCATTCCTGTTTCCCAAAGTAATCACTCTAGACTATTTTGGGTATGGAATAAAGGGAATTATATATGTAAAGAGGAATTTGTTCCAAGAGAAAATCACACACACACACACACACATACAAACACAGATACATCAAAGTGTCTGTGGGTTTTTACTTCCCTCTCAGTAACATGTGGACCTCGTTGAATATTCATTTGGATCATTTCATTATGAATACCATTTAAGAAACAGGTGTTAACTTTCTAATTATGCTCTTGGATTAGTTTGTGCCCATATACAATGACACAGCTTTCACTCAGAAATAACAGCAGAAGAAAATAAGGTACATATTATCTTTATTCTAATGACTAAAATTTGCACTTCTCCACTAGCCCAGAGAAGATGCACTTCTGTTTATTCTAGGCTAATTAATTCCAAACTCATTACTACGTTCCTTTCCAACACTTCCTCTCAGACCACCAAAGTCTAGCATTTAACTTTAATCTCTATTTTCATCTTTGTATATTGTAGGGCATGTGGCATTTGTCTTAGGAAAAATCAGAAGCATCTAGATGAAGCCAAGAATTTTAGTATCATCATTTCCTATAATATATGCAGCTAAGCTGAAATAGGTCTGCTGTATTTCCTGATTGCCTCAATTTAAGGTAATTTGTGTTGAACTGTGATTCACGAGTTGTTGAAAACTAATCAATATACTGTTTAGTTTCAAACAAAAATTTAAAACAAAGCCATTTATGATAAATAACTGAAATGAAAAGACTAAGATTTCCACTGCATCATATTATTTTAATTTGAATGATCCTTTGTGATTGATTTGCACGTGGTAATGACTTGCAAATTAAGTTGTCAGAAAACTGTGCTGTTATGACCCAGTGACCAAGCTTTCACAGAGCTTACAATGAACACTGTGTGGTTTGAGGCCTCAGACTTTATTATATATGTACAAGGTGAAAATGCTTTTTGCAGCCTATCCAAAGAATGGCACTAATGAAGATTACCAGTCTACCATTGAGTAGTTAGAGAACTAGAGGTTAACATCCCTGCCTCAACATTAATTGACTGGTTGAAGTGCTTGACTAGGGAATTATTTCTTTTCCTTTTCACTATTTTCTCAATAAAACAGATTCCTTCCTTTTCTTTCTTTCTTTCTTTCCTCCTCCTCCTCCTCCTCCTCCTCCTCCTCCTCCTCCTCCTCCTCCTCCTCCTCCTCATTATTATTATTTTAGCAGCAGGGATTGAACCCAGGGACACTTAACCAGTTAGCCACATCCCCAGCCCTCCTTATTTTTTCTTTTGATACAAACTCTCGAACAGTTTCTTAGGGCCTTGCTAAATTGCTCAGGCTGGCTTTGAACCTGTGATCCTCCTGCGTCAACCTCCTGAATCACTGGGCATGTATAATCAGATTCCTTCCTTTTGACACCATCTCCACTTTACACCCCAGTAATATTCTGTTAGAAATGAAGTCCAATAGGGCTGGGGAGGTGGCTCAAGCAGTAACGCACTCTCCTGGCATGCATGGGGCACTGGGTTCGATCCTCAGCACCACATAAAAATAAAGATGTTGTGTCCACCCAAAACTAAAAAAATAAATATTAAAAAATTCTCTCTCTCTCTCTCTCTCTCTCTCTCTCTCTCTTAAAAAAAAAGAAATGAAGTCCAATAAAAATTCTTAATTTCCATGAAAGCAGTGCACCTCAGGGGCCAATTAATCATTCTGAGACTTCACACAAAGGTTCATTCAGTCATATATGTGCAAAATGACTCAACTAAGTAAGGAATCTTCAAAGTAATAAAAGAGAAGTTAATCTAGTCTAGAACAATGTTGTCACTCTTAAGATAATAGATTGTATGCAATTCACCCATTCACTTTTAAATATCTTTGGGGAATCTCAAGATGGCAGGCCAGAGGCAGGCAGCATCCTGTGTCACTCCATGACCCAGGTCTCACCTAGTCAGAATACTGCATGACAGAGAGTGTAAGAGGACCCCGATACAGCTGATTTTCTCAGATATCACCAGAGCTGTGACCCCCATGCAGTGCTCAGGGCCTCAGCATTCAAGGTGAACTCTGGAATCCTGGCACCTGAAATCCAAAGCCCACAGTTCTAGCTCATGCATGGCTCTCAAGTGGCTTAGCAGAATCACCTAACAGCACCTCTGCAGAACTCTAGACTGCACTCGGCTCCCACGCAGGTCACTCAGCAACTACCTACCCACAGCATAATGCCATCGCCTAGTTCTCCCCACCCCACCAGACTCCTTGGCACTAGATGCAGACCGACTCCATCTTGGATAACCTTTCTCACCATATTTGGCGGGGAGGCAGCTCTCAGCTATCAGATGTGATCTCCATCTGGCCAGGTACCAGGAGGGATCTTGGAACCCTACAAGAACACTACAAACCTATAGAGTAATAACACTCCAGACCCATAGGGCTGGAAAGGGAGACACATGAGCAACATGAAAAGACAAGGGAAGAAATTACCATAAACAAATCAAGACACCACACCATTGGAATCATTGGCAGCCACAGCAGAAAAAAATGACAGAAAAAGAGTCCAGGATATATATCCTTAAAATGTTCTGTGAACTCAAGGAAGATATAAGAGAGCAAATACAAGCAGTGAAAGATCACTTTGATAAGGAGCTACATAAACAAATCCAAGAAGCAAAAGATCACCTCAACAGGGAGATAGAGCTTCTAAACAAACAAACAAACAAACAAACCAGAAATCCTTTAAATGAAAGAAACAATAAACCAAATTAAAAGCTCAAAGGGAAGCATCACCAACAAAGTAGACCACTTAGAAGATAGGATATCAGACAATGAAGATAAAATATATAATCTTGAAAAGAACATAGACTACATAGCGATAATGGTAAAAAACCATGAGCAGAATATTCAAGAAATATGGGATAGCATATAGAGACCAAATTTAAGAGTTATTGGGATGGAGGAAGACATAGAGATCCAACCCAAAGAAATTAATAATATATTCAATGAAATAATATCAGGAAACTTTCCAAACATGAAGAATTAATTGGAAATCCAAATTCAAGAAGCTTACAGGACACCAAATGTACAAAATCACAACAGATCCACACCAAGGTACATTATAATAAAAATGCCCAAATGCAGAATAAGGAGAGAATTTTAAAAGCCATGAGAGAAAGGAATCAGATTATATATAGGGGAAAACCAATTAGGATAACAGCATAATTAGAAAACCAATTAGGATAACAGCATAATTTTCAACACAGACCCTGAAAGCTAGAAGATCCTGGAACAACATATATCAAGCTCTGAAAGAAAATGAGTGACAAACAAGAATCTTGTATCCAGAAAAATGAAGCTTCAGATTTGAAGATGAAATAAAAATCTTCCATTATAAACACAAGTTAAAAGAATTCATAGCTAGAAAACAAGCACTACCAAACATCCTTGGCAAAATATTCCATGAAGAGGAAATGAAAAACATCCATGAAAATCAGCAGAGGGAGGTAGTACCCTAAAGGAAAAACTAATCAAAGAAGAAAATCAAGTTAAATAACAAAAATAAACAAATATGGCTGGAAATACAAACGATGTCTCAATAACTACCCTGAATGTTAATGGTTTAAACTCACCAATCAAAAGACACAGGCTAGCATACTGGATTTAAAAAAAGACCCAACTATATGCTGCCTACAGGAGACTCATCTGAAAGAAAAGACATACACAGATTGAAGGTGAAAGGTTGGGAAAAAAAATCATACCACTCACATGGACTGTGGAAGCAAGCAGGGGTGTCCATACTCATCAAATATAGTAGACTTCAAGCCAAAGTTAATTAAAAGGGATAAAGATGGACATTACATACTTCTCAAGGGAACCATACACCAATAAGACATAACAATCATAAATATATATGCCCCAAACAATGGTGCAGCTATGTTCATCAAACAAATTCTTCTCATGTTCAAGAGTTGAACTGACCACAACACAATAATTTTGGGTGACTTTAACACACCACTCTCACCACTGGATAGATATTCAAAACAAAAGTTGAATAAAGAAACTATAGAACTCAATAATACAATCAATAGCTTAGACTTAATTGATATATATAAAATATGTGAACCTGAGTCAGGCAGATACACTTTCTTCTTAGCAGCACATGGATCCTTCTCTAAAATAGACCATATAATATGCCAAAAAGCAACTCTTAGCAAATATAAAAAAGTAGAGATACTACCATGCATTTTATCAGATCATAATGGAATGAAATTGGAAATCAACCACAAAATTAAAAAATGAAAATTTCTCCATAACCTAGAGACTAAAAAATATGCTAATGAATGATCAATGGGTTCTAGAAAACATCGAGGAGGAAATTAAAAAATTCTTAGAGGTAAATGAGAACATAGATACAACATATCAAAATCTCTGGGACACTATGAAAGCACTACTAAGAGGAAAATTCATTGCATGGAGTTCATTCCTTAAAAGAAGAAAAATAAATGATCTCACACTACATCTCAAAGCTCTAGAAAAATAAGAAGAAATTAAATATCTTTGATCTAAGAATTGCCACAGCTTTCCCTGATTGGCTTGTTTCTAATTGCATGAGTTACTGAAGAGCAAATTTATCTTCTGTATACTTCATGTGGGAGGATCCATCTACCATTCCTTCTACACCTAAAGACAAATGTTCACATACAAAATCAACAAATGGATATGAAGAAAGGGAGAAGGGACAGGGAAATCCTAATTGTTGAGTAGGATCTACTAAGTGCACAATTTTACATGCTTTACCGATTTTGATTTTTCACAACAATCCTGCAATTATAATGATTCCTCATATACATTTCCCAGCTGATGTTGAAGTTATGCAGCAATTAATTATCAATAGCATGGTCAAGGCTCACTCTACTCTATTAACCTCAATCATTACTTTCTTCAGAAACTCCCTTAACATCATCATATGTGCTACCACTGTAGCTGTTTTAACAAATCCCTCTCAGTGCATCTTTCTGTGTTGCCAGGTTGTTGTTAACTTGCCCCCACACTACTCTGGGAAAGGAAAGGCTATGTCTTACTTTTGTTCCCTACTGGGTCTAGTACAATGTCTGACACATAACACAGTAAGTTCTCAGTAAATGTTGAAAAATGACTAAATTACTTCAAAGCCTATGATATTTTCAGGTCCCTTTTTATCTTGATCTCTCAACACCACCCAATCAGACATAATCTCTCCCACTTCTGACCTTATCATTCTTTATTCTTTGAAGACACTATAGTTATTTTTCATCAGTCACATGCTTTCTACTATAGCATACATTCTTTGAAGCAGTATTATTCATATTTGCCTAGCAACCAACCACAATGGCTCAGTAATGATAGCCTTCATATGTGCGTTTATTGAATACCTTCTCTGTTCTAGCTACTTTATTGGATACTAGGTAGGGGTGATTCAAAGTCAAATAGCACACAGTCCTTCCTCTCGAGGGGATCATTGTCTAGTCACAACAGTCTAGTTATAATTGAGTGTGATAAATACTATGATTGATGCATGAGCAAGGTGTTATGAAAGCACACAGAAACGAGTATGTCTGCTTTTAACAGTAGAGGTAATATTTAAATGAATCTTATCTGTAGCAGTGCAGCAGGTGATACAACTCAGTCATCTTTCTGTAACAAAGAGCTTTAAAAATAGTTGACAATGGAATTGTCAAACATAACTCCTTTTCCCACCAATAAAATGGCTAGTTGTTTCTCACAAGTATTAATCAAAACTTGAGGACTGTAAGACCCATGGACTGATGAATGAAGAACATTAAGTTCAAATATCACTCCAACCCCTGACTTTGTTTGACCTTGAAAAAAGTTACTTAAACTCTGAGTTTTAATGTTTTAATCAGTTTAAAATGAATATGACAGTAACATATTGAGTTGGAAAAATACACATAAAACTCATTAAATAGAATATAAGCTTAGGGCTTTGTAGGTATTCAATGTTAGTCCTCCTAATAAGTTTAGAAGCAAGGGACATTACTTCCTGGGCAGTAACTTCTTTATTCAATTTAAAAAAAACACTCTGCTTTTCCAATATCTCTTCTGTCAGTTTTATACTCTTAAAGACACCAATTCTTCCTTCATCTATAAATTCTCTAGGCCAGGAGATACCTGTTGCATTCTAACAGCCCAATCTATACATTCATTCATTCATTCAGGCAGTGAATTGCTTACATTCACAGATTTACTCAGCATCTACTGATAGGTACATGATTAAATACTAGATACTGTGGATGATAGAGATGCAAATGTCAGTGTCTATATAATTCATACAAATATGACATGGTAGCAAATGACTATTTATAATTTGAAGGAGCATGTAAAGAGTGATCTAAGGTCAACATGATATAGTTAATTTGGACTTAATTCAGAAGAGTGAAGATAGTAATGAGTAAAATACAGCAAATCATTAGTGCAAGGCTCATCAGGGAGGTTTGTGCTTAACTTTGACTTGAAAGGCTGAGTAGTTTGAAGAAATGAAATGGGTAAGGCTGACACAGACTGAATGATATGAACTATATAGTACTACAATTAAGAGCAAGATCTTAGTGATGAAATGGAACTTGATTAGAATCCTGACTCTACCATTTACTGTTTCTGTGGTATTGGGCAAGTTTAACATCTTCAAACCTCAGTATTCTTATAATAAAGTGGGGGATATGAAGGACACCTGCCTCACAGAGTTGTTGTAGGATGGAATGTGATAATGCATAAAAAGTACTTTCTACATGCTGGATTTATGATAGATTCCTAATAATTGGTATATGCAGATATAAAATTCCAAAAAGGATATCTGCAGTGGGACAAATCAGTTATTTTTCAAAATGGAATATTTCAATACAGAACAGATGAAAAACCTGGAAAGATTGATAGGCTAGTTTGTGAGGGTTTTGATTGCCAGGCTAAAGGATTTTGATTCCATTCAAAAATGTCTTACTTAAAATGCTCCATCTTCGGTTAAAATCCCATTTGTTTTTCTACAAGCCTCAGTAGTAAAAGAGATACAATGTGAGCAATTGATCTCAAGTATATAGCAATATTGCAGTAGAGTACTAAAGATAATTCAGGTGGCCTTATTCACAAGTTTTATCTAATTATCAATAGACACATTTTGAACATTTCCTTTTTGTCCTACTCTGCAAAATGTTTGTAAATTTGGTCCATTTTTACCTGCTTTCTGCTACACTGAGGGATTTCTTGATCTGGTTAATATGGTACTGTAAACTGATGATAATTTCTTTTCAAGCACTTAAGGCATCAACACAACACTCATTTGATTCTTCAAGCACCATTAAATTAAACCTCTAACAGTACTATAAAGTGTTAGTAGCACATGTAATTATAAGTCTTTGGTGTTTATCAGTGGGACACTATCTTAAAATGGCCAACTACCCAGGTGATGGCTCCACTATCCCATCTAATCAAGACAGGGAATTGCTAAGGTGATGAGCAGCTAAGTATGTCACCATCTACACTGTTGAAACTTGGAGGAAAGCAGGCTAAAGATCCTTAGTGGCATTCAATACTCTTTATACCAATTAGCCATATGATAGCATGGAATCCAAGAGCACAAGACACACTTTCAGATCTAAGCTGTTAAATTCTTTTTTCAATTGTAATTATTAATGCATATTGATTGTACAAATTGATGGGTTCCACTGTGACATTTCCATACAGACACAAGCTGTTAAATTGTGATAAGTAAAATACCAAGTTTATATTTTTAAAAGTCTCAGTATTTCATAATAAATATTCACAAGGGGCATAAATAAACTTCTGCAGAATAGCGTGATTTTAATTTTAAGTTCCTCTGCTGACTGCTGATTTAAAGCATCACTTATTTCTAACTCCACAAGATGAGGATGTTTGACTTACAATAAAATCACAAACAGCTCTAATGTAGAGGTAGTATCACCAGTAATATATTAGGCTTGAGGAGTAGTATGTGTTGATTTACCAAAACTATGGACATTTGGCATTTGATTTCATTTGTACTTATCTCTGAGAATATTAATCATATTTAGTATATGAGCTCTGAGAATCTGAAATGGCTATCTAAATATACTATTGTGAGATATGTGTAGGGTTATAGAGTTGTGTGTGCAATATTTATATTCAATTAACCTGTGTCTCAATTAATGTAAATGGAGCATCAAGCTTTGAAGAGAAGAGCCATTTTTTTTTTTAGTTTACTGTTCTGCTATCAAGAGTTTACCTCCATTGATTTAATACTGAAGTGGTTAAATGTGGAATGACTTTTTCGATGAGATGAAAAATATTTCAATTATTTGAACTCTTGCCTCTTTACTACACTGATATACAACTAAATGTGTACTGGCATGCATAGTCTGTCAATACAAACCAAAAGGGTATATAATATGCAATGTGACTTATGCCAGTAGACAAAACCAGCAAATTGCTTTCAATAGGAATTTGGTAGAAAGGGGCTTGAAGTGGGGTCAGATTGACTGGGAAGTGAATAGACTGGGGGAATAGATGTGAATTGCCAAGAAAGAGAAGGGTTAAAAACAACAACACAACCCAACAGAGGGTGATAGGAAAGAGTGCAGTATATGGAAGAAAAAAAGAAATGAGCCTAAGTGCACATGTGCATGCTCATAATGCACACACAAATAATTTCTCATCTTTCCTTCTATGAAGAAATGAAATGAGATCCAAACATTTCAGCATGACCCAGAAGTAAATGAAGACAACTGAGGGCAAAGCAGAGAGGGTAGAGTAGTAGGTGGCATCTGGAGAGGCTGGAGGTGATATCCAAATGTGAGTTCTAAGATAAAAGAAATGTGAAGTAGATCAGTGGATAAAATAACTCACAAAGATGTGCTGCATCTGCAGCCACTGAAAATGAGCAAAGTGTTTGGACTCAGAGAAGCATGAATAGGAATCCAAGATTTTCTACTTACTGGCTCTATGACCTTGGGTAAAGTCTCGAATTCTTCATCAGTAAAATAGGTATCCCTATTTTACAGAGCACCTCATCCATAGTAACTGATCAATAAATAGAAGCCATATTTATTGTGAGTATAACTGATGGGCATGCATAAGTGAATTTTTCCTCCAAGAAGCTGTGTCCTAGTAAGTTCCTGTAACAATCACTTTGTGGTAAAGCAGGGATTTGTGAATATGTTGGAAAGGGAAACTGCCTAAACATTCTTCCCTAATCAAATTACCTAGGAAACTCATGGAAAGTTCAAATGACACAGGTTCTAAATACATAGAACTTGCAACAAAATTAGCAATAAGCTGGATCCACACAAAACTTTCTCTCCATCAAAAAGCTTCACATTATCTTTTCCCTTACAATTTTTTAAAACTCAGGAATAATATAGGAAACTATAATTAGCATCTCAGAAAATACATTTAGCAGGCTAGAAAGTTAGAATGATAAAATACAACTAAACACACTCATACACACACAATTGAGGATTGATTCTCTTATGAAAACAACACATGTGCAAGTACACATGTTCATTTTTTACCAAACAAATAAATAAAATCACTTGCTCTTGTGTAAACATAATGTAACTATCATAAAAGTTATAAGGAATGATGTTATTTTTTAGATTTCTGTTACTGTGAAAAAATACTTGAGGAGTTAAACTTGAAGAGAAAAAGATTTAATTTGACTCATGGTTTCAGAGATTTCAGTCCATGGTTGGTGGCAAGGCCTGTGACAAGGGAGAGCATCATGGCAGGGAGCATATGGTAGAGCAAATCTGATCACTTCATGGTGACCAGGAAGCAGAGAGGGAGAACAAGCATAAAAGACAGACTAGGGACAAGATAGAGCTTTCAAGAGCATGTCCACAAGGATCGACTCCTTCTACCCAGGCTCTCCCTCCAATATTTTCACCACCTCCCTATAAACAATTAAATTATGAATCCATTAGTGGATTAACCCACTGATGAGGTTAGAGCCCTTATGTTCCAACCACATTCTAAAGGCCTTACCTTTGAACATGGCTGTTTCGAAGACAAACTCAACATATGAGATTGGGGGGACATTTAAGATTCAAGTCATAATTAGAAATTTATTGTCAGAAACAATACATTATAGAATTCCCATTTTGCAAAATAAAATGAAATAAAAACTCAGTAATAACAAAATTCTAGGCTTCAGAATTTTTAACTTCAGAATTCTTTAACTTCAGAAAAAAATCAAGAATATCTAACTACTATTTTAAAATATTGCTTTGGAACTTGTCTCTAAAGAAATAATATATGAAAGAAAATGAGAGATAAACATTGGCAAGAAACCAATAATATATAATTCACTTACAAATGAATCATATGCCAAGAAAAAAAACAAATAGTTTACTTTGTGGAAATCTTCAAAAAAAATCCTACATAAAATTGGCCAGAAATAAGTAAATATTAAAAAGTTAATAACATTCTTGTCTAACAATAATATCCAGCTAAAAAGCATAATGAATCATGAGACTTTATTATGTTAAATCAAGGTAAATTTGGTCCGAAGCCTCCTCTGTCCCTTGAGTCCCTATGTATCAGAGCTGCAATCTAATTGTGTTTGTAAACATGCTGAAAGCCTAATATAGGAGTACATTTTTCTAACAAATAGCTGAACAGAGCCAACATAGCAGTCATGCTTCAGCCAATCACAGATTACCAAACGATAAGACCATGTGCAAATAAGGCAAAGCCATCTGTAAGTCATCAAGCTAGTTCTGTAGGCCACTTTCAATTTCTGTCTATAAATATTTCCTGTGCAGGTTGTGGAGCAGAGCTCCCTGAACCTCTTCTGGTTCTAAGTCCTGCCTGATTCAAATATTGTTCTTTGCTCAAATAAACTCTTTTAAACTTTGTCCAAAGTGTTTCTTTCAATAATTAATAAGGATAAAAATTTTTAGGAAACTCTATAAACTCATATATTGACAGTCTTGGGTGAGAAGATGAAGCGAAAATATCTGTATACCCCAAATTTTTTACTATAATTACCATAAAAAGCAGAATAGGGATCAAATCTAGGGAGTAATAACTCAGTGAAATGATTTTAAAATTTATATGGAAAAACAAATGATGAGAATATACAAGGCACTATGAAAATTGAAAATCAATGTGCTTGAAAATAGGGGTTGGAGTTACAACACAATTGTATTTTTAAACATCTCTTTTACATTTTAAATAAAATACCAAGAAATACAATTCTTCCTTGGGAAGAAATAAAGATACAGATCATTGGAACAGACTTGAAAGCCTAAAAAGAAATATACCATATGTAAAAGCAATGTATGATAAAGTTTTACAAAATAGAACTATTTAAGAATGCTTAATTTGTGGTGTGATGGGGCTGAGGCTATGGCTCAGGGGTAGTGCACTTGCCTGGCATGCGTGAGGCACTGGGTTCGAATCTCGACACCATAAATAAATAAATAAATAGATAGATAAAGGTCAATCAACAACATATATATTTATAAAAAATATGTGGTGTGAGATAACTTAATAGTAAATTAGGAAAATAAAAGAATTAGACTCATCTTTATACAATATGAAATGCATTGTGGACAGATTAAAGAGTTAAAATAAAAAAAGTTAAAATACAGAAAACTTAATATAGAATAGAATATTTATTACCTCTGTGGATAATTCAGTTCTCTATTTTGAAGTAATAAGACATGTAAATGAAAGTTGAGAATCCAAACCTAAAATGTAAAAAAGTCTATATTAATTAGAAAAGCAAAATAAAATCCAATGGGCAGTACAGGGAAGAAATATTTATATCAAATATGACATATGCAATATTAAACGCAATAATTCAAAAGTACAAAATGAAGTTTCAGTTCTTAAAAGGACAGTGAGTAAATATGTGCTGACAATTAACATGAATAGAATAAAAGAGTAACAGGAATATGGCAAACCTTAAATTAATATCTATTTTCAGTACCAATGTTCCAATCCTATTGATTCCAATTCAAACTTCTTTTTCTGAAATTATGCACTTGACCTCTGCTCCATTCCAACTACTTTTGCTCTGGAACAGGCCTTCACATCTCTTCTATTTTGTAGTAACTCCCTACTTATATTGACTGACTCTAGCCTTACCCTGTCACTTTCCACAAGTCTATCATTCACCAGAGTAATCTTTTTAAAATGTAAATCTGACCATACCACCATCTTTCCCCTATTCTTACCCTCAGCCTAAAAGCTTTGATTTATTCCATTATGAGTTTCCGAATCAATTTCAACACTCTTAATATTTTATGCAATATGCTCCCTGAACTAAGCTCTTATTATGTTCCCAAACTAATATCTGACACTCTTTGCATTTTATTTCTTTTTAAATGAAACCATATATTATGTTAATCAAGATATAGCCACCCATATTTCTAAAGTCAAACAGTCCTGCACAGCTTATTAAAAAATCAGCCTCTCTTCTCTAATTCATACCACTTCACCCCTATTTCTCCTCCACATGAACTGACTGGCCCTCAAGGTAGTTAGTGTAGGGGGCAAAGCACAATCTGGAGTAGAAGATGAAGGGGAAAAGGAAATAACATTTGTCTTTTCCTTTTAGTTTTCAAACTTGAAGGAACAGGTTTGGGAGGGGTAGAGAATGAATCCTGATTTATTATCAGGTGCCTGTGGGTTTTCCAAGTAGAGACGCACAGAGAAAGATCAGAAGAAAGACCTGTGCTGAAGTTATATACTATGAATGAAAACTGAAGCCAGGAAATGATTCAGGTGGCCCCACAGAGGGGTACAGATTGAAAAAGTGGGGACAGAATCTTGAGGAAACCCAGTAAGGGCAGAAGTTTCACAGGAAAGAGTACAGAACTGAAATTGAGTATACAGATTCCCAACAATATGACAACACATATTTCTGCACTTCTTTAACATAGAATTAGGATTCCATGCATGTACAGTTTCGGGTCCTGGTCTTGTAAATATTTTATATTTCTTTTTATTGAAGTAAAACACTTACGTGGCTTACAAAGTTAAATAGTACTAGAAGGCCTGTGACTAAAACAAGCAGTGTCTTGTCTTACCTCTCTATCCTATTTTCTGCTCCTTGGTTTAAATCCTTTGCCTATGTCTTCCAGTATTTACCTCCATGTGCCTAGATAATATGCTATTTCTGGAAGTTCTTGATTTCTCATTTTTAGATATCTGATGATTCTGTGCCATGGATAATAAGAATTTAGCTATTATAAACACACTCTCCCCACCATTCTCTCTCACACAGTCACATTCCATTTCCATTTTTTCCCAATATAGATATATCATAATTATTGGTTAAACAATATTCAGTGTTTATCTCATTACAAGTATGTAAATATTGTTCACAGTGCATCCATGTACTGTATTACAATTGCATTTCCTTCTTTTTTACAGCATTTTGTTTCCCCCTATAGTTAATAATAGTCTTAGTTATTCATTTGCCTGGTTTATTATGTATCCAAAGCCTGACATAAATGTAAACATTATTCCAGTGCATTAAATACATAGGTTATCTACCAGATTTTTCCTCCTTGTGCAGTCAGCCTTCCTTTGCCCTTAGTCTCTCTAAATCAATCTGGAAGAGTTGCTCTCAATCCATATCACAGCTGTTATCCTGGGATTTGCTTTCACTACCATTCTAGGCATCACTCTTGACTCTTTTCTGTGCCAGATCTCCCATGCCTTGTCTTGGTTTACCCTTTTTGGTCCTTTCTCATTTAGATGAAGCACATCTTTCAATAGCTTCCTGAGAAAGGAAAGATGGGAAATGTTATCAAAACATTTTACTTTGAAGGAAAATGTCTCTGCTCTGCTTTCATGTTTGAATTTTATTTTTACTACTACTAGGGATTTAACCAAAGGGTATTTAACCACTGAGCCACATCACCAGTCATTTTTTTTTTTTTTGAGACAGGTTCTCACTAAGTTGCTAAGGGCCTCACTAAAATGCTAAATTGATGGCTTTGAACTTGCAATCCTCCTTCCTTAGCCTCCAAAGCTGCTGGGATTTATAGGCATGCACTACTGTGCCCTTCCTCAATTGAAATTCTTTTACTGTGAGAATTTCGAAGTCTGTACTTCATTGTCTTTGAGGTTCCAGTGTAGATTTTGAGAAATTTTATGTCATTCTGAATTCTGAGTCTTTTTCCTTCTTGGCTCGTGCTGTCTGCCTGTCTGCCTGTCTGTCTGTCTGTCTGTCTGTCTGTCTCTCTCTCTCTCTCTCTCTCTCTCTCTCTCTCTCTGTCTGCCTGTCTCTCTTTCTCTGTCTGCCCCCCCTCTCTTTCTGTCTCTGTCTCTGTCTCTCTCTCCTACTTTGAAGGCTTTTGAGATTTCTTCATTATCTCGGTGTTCTCAAATTTCATAAATATACTTCCTGCCTGGATATACTTTGAATATATCTTCCCACTGCTTTTTTCCTCCACTGTTTCTGCTCATAAATCAACTAGGCTTATTATCATCATCTTCTAGCTTATGCATATTGTGACCAGCTGGATTATTTAGTGAAGTCTCTCACCCTCACCCCCAGGCATCTAGAATTTGCTCTTTAGTAAAGTCACCCTTCCCTGGGATGATCATGGGTTTAGCAGGGATCTCTCCATGTATTTTCCCGAACACACCCAGGTGTTACACTCCACTCATTACCAACTTATGTATCTATTGTTTTCAACATTGGCCTGGGCCAAATTGCTTTACATACTATGAAAACAAAATCAGTCTCCTTAAAAGAAATGTCGCTGTTTAATTGTTTTGGTACCAGAAATGATCCTTTCAATTATCTCTTTCTCTGGTTATCTTCTGAAAACTACTCTGCCTATAATTCAGCCTATAATTTATTGAATCTATGAATCTCCTTCTAATCATCTTTTACCACATCCTCTACTTTTTCTTGAGAGTGTTCTCAAGCCACACATTCTCCATGCTCTGTTACAAATAAAGTCAGTTTCTCTAGGAAGTGATTAGGAGCCTTTTGTTCTACCTATCTACATATCCTTACAACATTTCTGTGCCATGTTCTGAAGCTTGGGTTGGGGACAGCATCATGCTTCTGCCTGAGTAACACTCCCTTTTTAAGAGTTGAGTTATACTGGGCATGGTGGCATATGTTTGTATTCCCCAGTGGCTTGGGAGGCTGAGGCAGGAGGATTGTGAATTCAAGACCAGCCTCAGCAACTTAGCGAGGCACTAAGCAACTCAGCAAGACACTGTCTCTAAATAAAACACAAAAAATGGCTGTGGATGTAGCTCAGTTAAGCACCCCTGGGTTCAATCCCTAGCGCACACACACACACACACACACACACACACACACAGCTGAGTTCTATGGCACAGGAAGGTGGTGTGGTACACTATAGCCTGTGATCTCAGGCTACCTCTCTTGACATGAAATTACTACCTTGTACAGCCAAGCAAAAATGATCAGGGACTTGTGTTTTTTTTTAGTGGTCCTACACCCAGTAGAGTCTCTGAAAGACAAGGGCTATGTGAAAAAAGGGAGCCTTTGCCACACTACTGCACTTACCTGGAAATTAGTATCAGTAATAAGCAGCTTGGAAGCAGGATGAGAAATGCTGACATTCCTGGGAATAAAAGCTATCAACAAGAAACTAGGGGATGAGGGAACAGCATTATGTTCTTGGCTGCACCAGTTTGCAGTGGAATCTCTGCTTTATTGATTCTCTGTCAACTAGGTCAAAATTGTCAACTTTATTGTCCAGTGTGGTATAGGGTTTAAAATTAAAGCCCAATGTTATTTCCTGCCTTGACATCTGGGAGAAACTAGGATTGCCTAAAGTGACCTAATTGCAAACTACCCTCCCTACTAGGCTCCCACATAAAAGGTCATCAAGCCAATTCATGCATTCATTATTAAATGTATTAGGTATGGTTCTGGTTTATTCCTGAATAGCTGACTTTTGTTCCTTACCAGCCCACAGAATCATTCAAGAAAGCCAATCATATCTTCCCATGTGTAAAGGGTCACCCTCACCCTTTGGTTACTACAAAGTCTGTGTCCCATAGCCCCTGGTATGCAGTGTTTTCCTCCCTAAGCTATGAGCATATGTGAGTAATAAACTGCTATTAATCTAATCTTTCAAATATTAAGTTCATCCAAAATTCAGCCATCCTCGTTACCCTAGGATAAGAATCTCTTCCTCACCAATTGGGTGAATGGGAAGAGATTAAAATAATTGGCATTATTAACAGGATGGCCCAACTCTAACTAATGATACCTGGTCAGCTTTTGCTTTTGCTTACCTAACTGATTCTATGATACAGAGAAGGTTGTCTGGGATAAGATTACCAATTGCTGGTGAGCAAGCTGGTCAGCATTACATTGTTGTCTTCATCAGGTGGTGCTTTCTATTTCCATCCTAAAGTGGTTTTGTCTCCAGATAAAAATCATTATTTGACTATGTGCCATGCCACTGTGTTTAGACTATATTTGGCAGGTTGGACTTGAGGCTCCTGCCTACAAAGGTAATAGCAATGCATGTCATAATTGTTCTGTACTTCAAACCTGCTTACCACGTGTTGGGGTAGGTGATGGTCCCTGGCTGTTTGGCAGAGCCATGGAAACACTATTTGTGATTGTGCACACTCTAGGTTGGGCAGAGGAAAATATCTTTTGTGAAGTTTTTCAGAAAGAAAATAGACTACTATCCCAGGAAAAATTAAACATGGCACCAATGTTGCCTAAGAGTTATTGTTATTCAGGCAAAGATAACACCCTATGCTTCACTTGCTGTTGTCACACACATTCTTCTTATCCCCACAAGTGTCAAGATACATATTCATAATGGCCCATGGCTGAGTCACTGATGATATAAAGGGGGGAAGAGCATATGCTCCCCCCATGAATTATTCACCCAATGCAAAATCCCTAGCCAATATGATTGATTTGTTCACCACTAATGCTTTCAGCAGGCAAAAGACCTAATCTTGTAATCATGGGGGTTGATGTCACCACCTAGGTCTTAAATCAATTAGCTTACCAGATGTGGACCCTAATATGATGGACTGGCACTGCCTGGAGGTGGCTTATTACAGTACAGGCCACTAAGCTTCTATCTCTTTCTGCATAATCTCACAGAAGGTCCACAACATGGGTGACTAGACAGAGGCAGAAACTGAAAGCCAACTCCCATGCATCTAGAAATACAAAATATTATAAGAATTGGTACAGGCAAAAGAGAGAGATGGGGAAAAAAGACACTTGTATTCTGTAGCAAGAGGATATTTTCAAACTGAAGACCACTGGATTGTGGGGTACAGCACTCTTCCACTAATGTCTCTTTGCTATCTACTCTTCTATTGCAACAAAACTCCCTAACCTTGGAATTATAAGAAAAACACCCATGGAAACCCTATGGCACAGAAAAAGAGTAAATTCAATCTGGATTTATCCCAGGGTACTTAATCCCTATAAAACAACCACTGCCATAAAGTGAGGCCCGTGCCCTTGATGATACTGACTTGAACTTGTCTGGAGGAAAAGTTTTAAAATATAAGCAGGGCAGAAGGAACTCCCAACACCAAGCATATCCAGTTACCAAGAAAGAAGGAAAGGAGGGAGGGATGGAATGAGAGAGGGAGGAAGGGAAGAAATAAAGAAAGAAGGAAGGAAACATTATTATGTTTCTTTCCTTCAAAGAAACCTGGATACAGATGGAGAAAAATGTTTAAAAATCTGACATAGAAGTCTTCAGTTACATTCACTTAGCAATTGTAAATTTATTAAAATAATTTATACATCAAAAAGATAAAAAGGCACTGAATGGCTTTGGTTTCTCTATAACATAGGTTCTGAATTAACTTTAACACCAGGTGAGATTCACTAATTGGCAAATCATAGCTCAAATCAATACTGGGACTCAAATTATGTTATGCCCGGGGATCCCATTAAATTTAAACATGGTACCACCAATATCTTAGGGGTGTTAGTGAATATAACAGAGAGGACAACTAGGTATATATTTCACTTTAATCATTAGAAATATTGACTTTCCTAAATTCCCCATTCTCATAACACCCATTGCATTCAAATAATCCATAGCAGGCATGAATGCTGCATCTCAGTGAGTAATAAATTAAAATTAAGTTAAATCTTTGGCACTTACAAATGGGCTTGACATCCTCCACCTAGATAAAATAGTTAATATTACCCAAAGTAAATTAAAAGAGAGCCTTCAAGGACTGAAATTTATTCTTTAAGACTTAATTAGTGAAGGGGTGATTATCTCCACTGCTTCTCCATTTAACATCCTAATTTATCCTGCTCAGAATTCTGGAAAGAACAAATGGCACCTCATGGTACAATACTGCAACATGATTCTATGGTCACATCCATTAACACCCTGATATAAAATATCATTGAAATTCCTGATTCTATCAATTAAATACCTAAAAATTTTTCAGTAAACCAAGGGCTGCTCAATTCCTGACACCATTAAAAAACAGCTATTGATTCTGTCAACACCAACAATGGTAATACAAACCCAATAACTTTTAGGCCTTTTTGGCATCTGCAGGCAATATATATCCCCAATTATAAATTTTTCTTAAGCCCATGTTATACTGTTGCTTGTAAATCAGCCTCCCTGGAATGATGTCTTCTCTAACAAAAGACTTCAGAATCTATCCAATTTGCAACATAATAGGTATTCCCATTAGAGCCCTCAGAGACCCCTCCATTGTAGTGGCTAAAGAATTTTCTTGCCTCGCAGATGTCCACAAATATAAATCATGGTAACAGATGTCTCAGCAAATCCTAGGGCCATAATGCAAGACCTTACCAGAATATCCTTATTTCCTACTGTGTTCCAGGCATTACTAATAGTGATTGAGGCACTCATCTAACTTCCCCGATTACACAATACTGAGCTCCTGAAGTAGGCTCTCTATCTCCCATAGAGGCCCTCACAGCAAATTTAATTGAGGAGCATAGTAGACTCTACAAAATACTCCCTGTTTAAGTTAAAAAGTGGCAATTGGATCTCCAGCTGGATGTCCTTATTACTATTGATAATAGTGAATCTAAATTATACTAATGTCACACATGTTCCTCTTTGGCTTCACTCATCTTAAAGTTCATATTCTTCCAAAAATTACCTCACCATGTGATCTTCTGTCTTCTGGTCCAGTGCTTACTTAACTTCCTAGGGAGGAACTCACTTATCCTACTCCCTAAAAGTTGTAGTCATCACCAAAGTTTAAATTAATGTGAAGGCATCAAGGGTCCATCATGGCATAAGGCCTAAAATTAAGGCAGAGTAATATATACTCTCTTGATATTTGAGAAACTGGAAGATCCTCCAGTGGCCTAACTGAAAGTTACCCTCCTTACTAGGTTCCAAAAAACCCTCCTTATGAAATGTGCCAGCATGGTTCCAATTTATCTTTGAATAGTGGGTTTCAGTTCCCTGCCAGCCTAAAGAAATCATTTTTTTTCATAGAAATGATCATTGTTCTGTATAATCAGTATTTACTTATATTACATATTAATACTTGGTTACTTTTTTCTTTTTGATTTTTTTGAAATATGGAAGAAAAATTCCATATTTTAACTGGGATCATTTTTATTTCACTTAAAGAACTCTCTTTTCTTTTTGTGAGAGACATTTGATAATGATTTGACATTAGGTCATTATTGTATTGTTTAAAATATTTTTACTTTTTATTTTTAGTTATACATGACAGTAGAATATACTTTGGCAAAATATACATACATAAATTATAACTTATTCTATGTGGTGGTACATGATGTGGTTGTATATACAAATACAAGGCTAGGAAAAGTATGTCCAGTTAATTCTACTGTCTTTCCTATTCCCTTCCCCATTCCCTTCCCTTCACTTTCCTTTGTCTAGTCCAGTGGATTTCTATTACCATTATTGTCTTTTAATAGCTTTATGTCCTTTTACTGTATTCTGGATTCTATTATTTCTTTTAAGTCACTTACTGGTATTATGACTTTTCATTTGAAGATATGTTTATTCCTGGATGTTTTGATATTTTTATTTTTCTTTTAGCTATGCAATTTAATGATTACATTCAATTTTTCTTTGATATACATCTAAGTGTGGTTTTATTTGTAGTTCATCTCCCTGGTGTTTGTAGAGTTTCTTAAAATAGTGTCTTGATGTCTTTAAATGTTTTGGAAAATTCTCCTACCGTTATTTCTTTGAACATTTCTTCTGACCTTTGCTATTTCTTCCAGGATTCCAACTGCAAGTATATTACAGATTTTTGCCATGGCCCTTACATGTCTTACATTCATTTGTGCTTCATCCTTTTTGCTCTCTGTGTTTCAGCCTGCATATTTCATGTGATTCTATCTTATTTTTAAAGTATTTTTTAGTTGTAGATGGACATAATAACTTTATTTATTTTTAAGTGATTCTGAGGATTGAACCCATTGCCTCCCATGTGCTAGGCAAACTCTCTACCACTCTAAGCCATAACCCCAGCCCCTAATGATATCTTCTATTTCACTACTTCTATATTCTGTTAAATCCAATCTGATATCAAACTTATTTAATTATTATTGGCTTTCATTATTGCATTTTCAGGTGTATGGTTTTCATTTTATTCTGTTTATGAATTGTTTTATTTTGTGAAAATCTTTATCTTATCATCTATATTATTAAAACTATTAATCACTATTATTTGCATGTTTATGCCTGATGACTCCAAAAAATGAGGACATTCCTAAATTTATTTCTATGAGCTTTTGTTGTCTGTTTTGTCTTGTTTTTATTTTTGTTTTTGTTTTTGTATACATAGTGATTTTGGGTTAAATGCCAGATATTGTGAATAAAGAATTATGGAAACTCTATATTTTCCAGAGAAAATTCACATTATATACTAGTATGCGGATACAGTGTCCATAAAGATTACCTTAATCATATTAGGAACTGAGTTGGCTTGAAATTGTGTTACAGGTTTTATAAAGTATTCCTATTTTACTTCCATTTCCAGTGTTTAGCCCTTCAGGATTCCAAAGTGAAATCCTGAACTGCTTAATAGGGTTCTTCCCCCTTGGTAGGTCCAGAACTAGAATACTGGTCCCTTCAGTTCCTTAGGAATGCCTAAGACTTCATTCTGTTTTTCAGAGGTCAGCTGTTTATTTCTTAGCCTCTACCTTGCATAGCTTAAGGATTTAACAAATACAAAGTTAAAATCCTGGAGTGTCAGGTTCATATTCCTGTTCTGATCCTTCACTTAGGGATCTGGACCTCTCAAGTTCCAGCTGACTTGGCATCCAAAAACTCTAATTTTTCTCTCTTTAGCCTGAAATTTTGTTTAGCTTCTCTGCCTCTTAGCTTCTCTGCCTCTTTGATTCTCAGTTTCTTTTTTATATAAGGATTTGGAAAATGTCCTGAGGAAAAAGTGATTCCCCAATGTTTGCTTACCTCTCTAAGGTCCCCTTCTCCTCTCAACTTGCCTCAGCAGTTTTCTAATGCTTTTTAAACAGATGATTTTTATATCCTATTCTCAAGTATATGGTTTCTTGTAAGTTTATGCCTTTGATCTGGCATTACCTCTGATAATACACTTCTCCTTCTTTGCCAACCTCATTCCTCCTACAAGACCCAAATCAAATGGTCATTCCTTGATATCGATTCTATGCTAAATCTCATGAGTGAGGTTAATTACTATATCTGTGGAGGAGCACATAGTACTTTCCTCATACACTCATCACAGTATTTGTTTTGTAAAACTATTTTCATAACTATCTTTCCCAGTCCACCATAACTTATTTCAGGGTAGACATGCTGTCTTATTCATACTTCTATTCCCAGCACCTAGCATGTGAAAGATGCTCAGGAAATTTATATTGAATGAACTACAAAAATGAAAGGAGCAACACCTAGAAAAGTAGCAATGCTAGACTTGGTAAAAATAAAATGAAAGGATGTAGAAATTGATTTCTAATTGGTGAAATCCTTGTAGCAACTGTCATAATTATGTTAAAATTGACTTAGGTATTCTATTACTAGGACATCCTCAAGAACAATGGCTTCCACTTATGGTTCACTATCCCCACATTTTACATGAATGACACTCACATCCTGCCCTGTAGTACCACAGATGCCATCAGCATCCTGACCCTAGCCCAGGTAGCAAGTAGATGGATGTTAGAAGACGACATGCTAAGTGGTCATGTGAAGGCTACCAAGCCAGGCACAACCTCCATCCAGGCCATGTTAGAGTCCTCTATGGCTTTTCTGTTATCTCATGGCAGCAAGAATTTGTTTAAAATTTTTTTTCTCAGAAAAAAAGTAAATTGGTATGAAGATCCTTCCTTGGGATCTCACTCTACTTATAAACCATCCTAATTCCTATTGAAGAATGCCTTTAAAAGAATACAGAAGGAAGATCTTATGCATCTAAGGCATTTAATGGCATTTACAAAGCATTGACAGATTTTCTGTGCACCTCTGAAGTAGGCCAGGAGATCCAAGACTTCAGAGAATGCTGTGTATATTGGAAGACAAGTCTTTCTACTGAACAAAAGTAACACAGAGAAGCCACAGTACAGGAACACACTGTACATACATAGCATCTTCTGATATCCCAGTAGACCTTAAGGGATATTCTACCTATGTTTGTTTAAGACAAAGAAAATGCAGATCCAGCAGTGATAGATTGGTAATTACTGTGACTATGACCCCCAGATTCAAAAGATGATACAACATGAGTCCAGAGAACTTAAGAGAATGCTCAGGAACTGCACAATCCATCATGGTCTGCTACCATGGAATCTGCTTTGCTTTCAAGTCTCAGTAGAATCAATAGGGAGGCATTCAATAAGCAAAAAAGAGAATATAAAAAGGAAGAAACTCAAACCTAGAACGGCTTAAACAAGAGCAGCAAAACTTGAATGAGTTAGTAAGCAAATGATAACAAATATGAGAAAGAGAAAAAGCTCCTTATGAACAATGACAGCTGCTCTAAGAAATGCCTGTTGGGTAGCCAGGTGTGATGGTGCACACCAGTAATCCCAAGAACTCTGGAGACTGAGAAGGAGGATCGTAAGTTTGAAGCCAGCCTCACCAAATTAACAAGGTTATAAGGGTCTTAGAGAGACCCTGTCTCAGGATTAAAAAAAATAAATATAAAATAGCTGATGGTATAGTTTAGTGGTAAAGTATCCCTGGGTTCAAACCCTAGTAACAAACAATACTACCCAAAAATTTACTTGCTGTGTAGAAGGAGTGAGTATTATCTGGATGATGGTACTATAGATTTGGGGATTCCACACTTTAATGTAAATCTGAACTACAAGAAACAGAAGACTTGCAGGAAGAAAGATGGGGCAACTGTAAAAGGTCAAGTTCACTTGTTACAGAATGCAAGGAAAATGAATTTATGAGTAAATTTAATTCTGCTGATAAAGTTTTTGCGAGGAGTTAAATTGATGCAGATCAACAGCTATGTTGATATCACAGCCACAGAAGTCTGTACCTTGTACTATGTTTACACATAATATGAACTCTGCATTGAAAAATAAAAATAACTTCCAATGTTCCAAATAGAAAGAATTTGTGTATGATAGTATAGTCTATAACTTCAGCTATGTCCAAGGAAAAGTAGAAGGAAAAGTGCTGATGAAAGGATAAAGTGAGACACATTTTATAAAATTAAAACTCTTAAGCAGTATTGTCTGTTATTTTGCCAATTTGACATACTTTGCCTTTTCAATGTATTTTAAACATGATTTCCTACAAATTAAAGACCTATAAAGTTACTATAGATTCTTATTAAAAAAGATAAATATTTTTAAAAAAGCATCAATATCCTCTGTAATGTTATTTAAATAACTAAAAATTATAATGCAATCTGTATGCATAAATTTAGAAAAATAGTTTAATAGATCATATCATATCAGCACGATAAACCACTAAACATAAATTAAAATTATAGTAATTATTAAACTGTGGAAACATTAAACATTACTCATGACATAATATTTAAAGAAAAGAGAATATGCAATAATAATTAGTATAAAACATACTAAAGTGCACAATGTACAATAATGAAACATTATTTTACATTAGTATCATATATGAATTTAAAATAATTGTTATCTTAATTAGTATAATAATCTTTTAAATAAGATAATAGTATTCATTAGCAAATTTGTAATATATAATCAAAATCATCATTTGAATCACTTTCTAAATGAAAAATTATTATTTAATAATCAGATACTGCAGAATGGTTTCTCCCTAACAATTTTAACTGAAAATGATAGTTCATGGAATTTTATCAATGCAGCATGTTCTTAATAGATCATCATAGTATAATTGGTATTGGTATTAAATATTGTCCTGCACATCAAAATGTTTCTGAAAAACTAGAGTAGCCTATTGTGTTTCTGATGAATTTCTGGAAATTTATACTTCCTGATGCAATTTTTTGTTTTTGGAAAATATGATTAGAAACAACATATAAATCTCTCTGATAATGGAAATATTTCTGGGATAGGGGAATGTTGATATAAAAATCATCTTCCTTTTGTGTATATTCACGAATTGACAGGGAGTTAAAATGACAAAGGAAGTGCTCTATGTTCCATTATAAAGAAAAAAAACATAACTAAGAAATATATGGCTATGCAGTGAATAGGGCGGAATTAGTATGGAAGTCAGACTGCTCTGTAGTTAAATGATCATCTTGACCATTTTTTATTTTCTTTAATGAAATTTGCAAGTTTCAACCCAAATCAAATTTCAGAACAATTTTTAAATGTCACCTATACTTAAGGATTTCTATCTGAACTACCCACATCTCTAACTATAGCAGTTGCTTGTTGCTGCTCTTGTCCTATAAATTATATTGATTGAGTGATATGTCAGACAGAACAGGGCTATGGTTACAAGTATGTGGTACACAGAGATTAGGTAACCATTTAAGAATGTTAAATAGTCAATCAATATTCTTGATTCTGGTGAGGTTCATACATTAGTATTTTTGAAAAATAATAAGTCATTTGTGCATTACTTTGTCATACCACCAACTTCCAGAGACTCTGCACCATTTCCAATTGTCTTTGCAAAGAAGACAAATGTAGGGCAAATGTAGGGATGTGTTCCTTCTTATGTTCATTAGACAGGATGTCCCTTTATCTTTTCAAATCTTATTTCCAGAAAAAAATAAATATTTTCAATGGATGATTTTGAGGTATTCTCAACTGATTTTCCTCTACATCTAGTATTTTCCTTCCTCTTCACAGCAGATAGTTTTCAAGATGAGAAAACTTGCTTTCTTGGTATATTTTTATCAGAAAAAAAAGATGATCTCAGTTATTCACTATTATTCTAACTACATTCCTTTGCTTTTAGTGAAGTTTGATGTTGAATAAAAAAAGCCACTCCTCATCAAGACATGTTTAATTCAAAATCAAATATTCCAATCTTAAAATCTAGAGCATAATATATGGGTGCTATATTTTGTGCCTAGCACGGTGCATAAGGAATATGTGTGAAATCAGTAAGTGGCCTCAAATATACCCACTATCCTTTTCTATCTTGCCCTTAGCTGAATCTTCATAACATTTTATTCATGTTTTTATGATACTCACACTATTTTGTTCTACTTTATACTAATTTTTCTGTTTTCACATTGTCTCCCAGTACGGCACTGGTAAAGAATGGAAAGAGTGTAAAGTTTAGATTTAGACAACACCTGAGATGGAATTCTGATTCTACTACTTACTACTTGTGTGATTTTGGATAAGCTCTTTTAACTCTCTGGGCTTCAATTTCATCATTTGTGAAATGGATATAGTCATACTTACTTGATAAATTTTCTAAGAGTTAAACGAGTATGTAAGATGGTCAATAAATGTTTCTTAAGTCTCTCATCTATAACAAACTAGACCATAAGCTTCTTTGATTGTTTCATGTTTTACAAATGATCTTCACTGCTTCCTTACCTCTCAGCCAGCAACTTGCACATGGTATATATTTAATTAATGCTTGCTGAATAAATGAATTCTATGTAGGTATATCTGTCTGCATTTTCCTTCATTTCTAAGAAAATTCCCTAAAGGCAAGAATGCCATCATAATATTAATAGTTTCACATTAACTAACAATTACTAAATTTTCATATGTGCCAGATCTTATGCTAAATGATTAGATGCTTTATTTTATATGTTGTTGTCTTTTAAAGCAACTTACTAAGGCATTTATAAACCACGCATTTATAATTAAGCAAATATCTACCAACATCATTACTAGAAAATGATATAAAGTAAAAACATTTTTATCATGATGCTTGAAGAAGTGTGGTATTTGGTCAGGCAAGGTCATTTAGCCATTTATAAATACAGGTAAATGCTACAAATGATCTTATATCAAAATATAGCAAGTGCCCTCACATCTCCCTAGTAAGGTACAGCTGTAAAGGAGGTTCCTTCCTCTCATTTCTTACTTTTTTCTGATTTTTAGATTTGTGCTCCACTCTCCCACCCTAAGCTGAATAAAAAGAAAGGACTTTATAACCAACTATATTTACAAATCCCTAAAATATATTTTACAAAATTCTATGTCAAACTGATATGGCTGTTTTCTTTCTATTTTAAAATATAAGGGACTGTATGAAAGCAAACAAACAAAACAAAACACAAATATTGTTAAGCAATTCAGATATCTGCTTGAAAGGGCTTTTGCTAATTATATGGCTGACAACTACAGGCAAAATAAAAGCTATGCCTCCATCTAGTCACAGGATGTGGTGGGCACTGGATCACAAGCATCCATTTTTGCTAGTTGTTTTCCTTAGTATCTTTAATATTATATTTCATTGGAAGGAAGGGACATTGAAGTGATATTTATCAGCATTTTTGGAATTTGTATTCATATGTTTCCAACATGTTTATTTTGATGGAATTCAATTTAACTGTACCTCTAAGGCAGTTTAAAAGTGTTAGGGACATGTATTACAAACTCAAGTAACATATTAAAGTCTTTTAACTCCTGAAACTTTGTTCCATTCAAATTAATTGGATGGTCTAAATGGCAGAACTTCTAAAATAGTCATCATAATCATACTAAGAGGGTTGAGGATATAGCTCAGTTGGTAGAGTGCTTGCCTCATATGCATAAGGCCCTGGGTTCAATCCCCAGCACACACACAAAAAAAGTAAAAATAAATCATATTAAAAGTGATCACGTGGGGGTGTGGAAGTGCACACCTATAATCCTAGATACTTGGGAGGCTGATCAGGAGTTCAAAGTCAGCCTCAGCAACTTAGCAAGATGCTGTCTCAAAATTTAAAAAATAAATAAATAAAAAGGTTGGCGATGTAGCTCAGTGGTAGAACACCCCTGAGTTCAATTCCATAAACACACACACACACACACACACACACACACACTCACACAAACACATAAGAGTGATCACTTAATATTATGTGTCCGGCACTGTGCTAAGACTTTTACATGGATTATCTCATGTAATTACTTCAGAAAAATTCTATGAGGTAGGTACTACTATTATCCCCAGTTTTACAAATGTGGAAGATATAACACACAGAAATTCAACAACTTGTCCAAGGTCAGCATTAGCAAGAGGCAGAGGTAAAATTAAATATCAAGCAGTCTTCAGAGATTCTACTGTATTGTACTAGCTTCACACTAGTATCGGAAAGAATTCACATTATTAGAAAATTCTAGTTAGTAAAGTACTGGATAACCTATATTATAATGTACTTAAGTGTTATTTTGCACTAATCTCTTTAACACAAGACTGTGAGCACTTTTTATTCATCTTTGAATGCACATATCTAAGATGCTTGACACACAAAGTTTGCTGAACTAATACCACGGAGGCAACCATATAACTAAGCAAATACAATGTTGTGAATGTCATTTTCATAAGAAAATCTGTCAGAAGCCCACCTGAATTGATACAACTATTTTCACGAAGACAACTTGACCGAAGCACAACAAACAGTATTTCTTAAAACATGCTTTACAATTTAATTCTGGTATTACAAATTCTACAAACCTGTGGGCTTCCTAAAATTGATTTCTCATGACTGATTTCCATGAAATTGAAAGCAAGAAGCAACTGTGAAGTTTTATCCTTCTGAGCACTAGGACAGATGAAATTTAGTGGTGTCACAACACACTGGTCCAAAGCAACAAGCAAACTTGTTTATCCACACATTCATTCACGAAACATTTCTTGAGTGGCCACTATAGGTACTACACTGTTCTAAGTACAAATGACACAGTGTAAATAAGGACAAGGATCCTATCCCATGCACTCACATCTAGAAAGAGAAAGCACGCAATATACAAACATACAGGTAGATACATAATATACTGTCATATACTGATAAAAATGGATCAGACATTGAAATAGACCAATTTGATCGAGGGTGACAAATGGTTACATAACTTGACAAAGGGATGAGATTGCATTGAGATCTGAAAGTAGCATATGCAAACTGAGGCAGGGAATAGTTTATCCTTTTGAAGTAGCAGAAAGCCAGCCAGCATGGTTCCAAGCAAAGCAAATAAACAGGATAGAGGCACAACCTAAAATAGGCAGGTAGATGCCATGTCTTGTAGGATCTTGTAAACTACAGTAAAGATTTTATATTTCATTCTAATGATAGGAAATATCCATGAGTGGATTTTTGCTATGTAAGTGCTCTACCATTGACTCATATACCCCATCCTTTTAATTTTGATACAGGGTCTTGCTAATTGCTGAGGCTGGCCTAGAACTTGCAATCCTCCTACCTTAGCCTCCTGGGCCACTGGAATTACAGCTACTGGTGGATTTTAATCAGGAAAGTGATGTTATCATTTTAGAACTTGACACATTTTTCAAGTTCATCAAAGAACAAAATTTGAATTTACAGTTTAACATCTTCTTAAAACAAATCCAAGTTTTCTGTACTTTCTAAGTAAAAAAAAAAGAGAAAGAAAAGAAAGTTTTTCAGAACTCTAGAAAGAAATATATATCACTGTCTTTCTATGGAACCTTCAGAAAAATCATTAAATATGCTTTATTGGTATGCAAGTATTGTAGGTGTATGATTAAGGAGAGCAAACTTGTTCAAATAAAATAAGACCTGCCATGAACCTTCGTCTAAGCCTCAAACCAAGCACATTTAAAAAACATAGTTTATGTAAGTTTGCTTACCTTAACAACATGATCGTTTTTCTTTTTTGTGTTTTTGCCACTGCTCCAAATCACCAGAATCATCAGATTTGTTTATTTCCTATTCAACTTAAACACAAAATTATAGACTATACTTAATATTATAGGAAAAGGGGGAAAATACAAATGTATTTTTATTTTAAAATCTAATTGTAAGAACAAGGTCAAAATGCAGGCAAGAAGAACGCCATAAATTAAAAAAACAATGATCTCAGTTCAAAGGCGTGGTACTCAGAGTGACCTTTCTAAAGTTACTCCCCACCTCCTGACATAGTCATTGTCAATCACACTTATTTTATTCCCTGCTTTGCCTTCTTCATTTCCCTTATCACAAAGTGTTACAAGTTTACTCCCTACCCCTCCTCAATGCCATACATGAAATTCATTGAAACTTGGAACTTACTTATTGACCAATCTATTCTCAGTTTCTAGCATGGTGCTAGGCTCTTAGTGGGGGCTCATTAACTATTCAGTATATGTTGATTATTCTATTCACAAATATTTATTCAGCACCCATTGATACACAGTGTAAAGTTGTGCAGATATTCAGAGAAGGGTTCAACATGGTCTCCACACCTCAAGTGCTTATCTTCTAAGTTGACATCTATAATGACAAAAGGATGTAAAATACCTGAGAACATATTCAGTACCTAAACCAGGAAGTCATCTTCAACAGAAAAAGGGGAAAGGTATGGACAATTATAGTTATAATTACATAGGTATAAGAATCTCCTATTGTACTACAGGATATATTATTTTTATTTGAAATGGAACTTATCTAAAAGTGGAGTAGTTTCCATACACTCTAAGGGTCAGTGGTAAATGCTGGTCTTTTAAAATAGAGTTGTGTGTGTGTGTGTGTGTGTGTGCGTGTGTGTGAGTGAATACAGTATCAGAACCATATTATAAATTACCACACATTCATTAATTACCCTTGTTGCAAGATTTTCTGCCAAGGGTTTAGAGAAAGGAAATATCTAAATAATTTAGATGAAAGTCAATGAGGAAGATCGGGCCGGGCGGCCTGCTGAGGGGCAGAACCGGCCCCTCCCCCAGTGCCTGCAAACTAGGCGAACCTGCAACCCACGGGCGGGTCAGGTCCAGCAACCAGCGGAGTCACAGAACAGCTACAGGCGCCTGCAGGGAACGCGGGCAGGACCCACCAGTAGGACAGGGCCGGCGGCCCGCTGAGGGGCAGGCCAGTCCCCTCCCCCAGTGTCTGCAAGGTAGGAGGGACTGTAACCACCGGCAGATCGGGACGAGCGGCCTGCTGAGGGGCGGAACCGGCCCCTCCCCCAGTGCCTGCAAGCTAGGCGAACCTGCGACCCATTGGGAGGTTAGGCCCAGCAACCTGCGGAGTGACAGAGGTGCCCCTCGCTCCTGCTGGGTAGGCAGAACTTTGAACGACCAGCAGAGCAGACCTAGGGCCTGCCAGCATGGTAGACGGATCACACCAATTGGAGGAGGATCACAGCCACTACCTGCCCTGCAAGGGTGATTTTTCAACTATACAAGAGCAATATAAATAAATAGAGGGAAAATTTCAAAAACACAACAGTTTCACCAAGCAGAAAGAAACGCCAGCAGTATGAAAAGACAAGGAAAGAAAGGACCACAGGCAATGCAGGTCAACTCAACATTAGAAGAGGTAATAGGTGCAACAGATGGAATGTCAGATAGAGAGGTCAGGATATACATGCTTCAGATGATCTGGAGTCTCAAGGAAGACATGAGACAGCAAAATCAGACAATGAAAGATCACATTGACAAACAAATCCAGGAAGTAAAAGATCAATTTCACAGGGAGATAGAGGTAATAAAAAACAAACAAATAGAAATCCTAGAAATGCAGGAAACAATAAACCAACTTAAAAACTCAATTGAGAATACTACCAGCAGAGTAGATCACCTAGAAGAGAGAACATCACACAATGAAGACAAAGTATTTCAACTGGAAAAGAACATAGACAGCTCAGCAAGTCTGCTAAGAAACCATGAGCAGAACATCCAAGAATTATGGGACAACATCAAAAGACCAAATTTAAGAGTCATTGGGATACAGGAAGGCACAGAGCTCCATACCAAAGGAATAAACAGTCTATTCAGTGAAATAATATGAGAAAACTTCCCAGACTTGAAGAATGAGACAGAATCCCAAATCCTAGAAGCCTACAGGACGCCGATGGTGCAAAATCATAAGAGATCCACACCTAGACACATTATAATGAAGATGTCCAACATACAGAATAAGGAGAGAATTTTAAAAGCTGCAAGAGAAAGAAAGCAGATTACATTTAGGGGTAAACCAATCAGGATAACAGCTGATCTCTCAACACAGACTCTGAAAGCTAGAAGATCCTGGAATAACATATTTCAAACACTGAAAGAAAATGGGCTCCAACCAAGAATCGTGTATCCGGCGAAATTAAGCTTCAGGATAGAAGATGAAATTAAAACCTTCCACGATAAACAAAAGTTAAAAGAATTCGAAGCTAGAAAACCATCTCTTCAAAAAATCCTTGGCAAAAATTACAGGAAGAGGAAATGGAAAATAACATTGAAAACCAACAATGGGAGGTAGGACAGTAAAGGGGGGAAAGTAGTCAAAGAGGATAACAAAGCAGGTTTAGTAACATCAATAAACAAATATGGATAGAAGAACAAACCATATCTCAATAATAACCCTAAATGTTAATGGCTTAAACTCACCAATTAAGAGACACAGGCTAGTAGAATGGATCACAAAACAAGATCCAACAATATGCTGCCTACAGGAAACACATCTGATAGGAAAAGATATTCATAGACTGAAGGTGAATGGTTGGGAAAAATCATACCACTCATATGGACTGCGGAAACAAGCAGGAGTGTCCATACTCATATCTAATAAAATAGATTTCAAGCCAAAGTTAATCAAAAGGGATAAAGAAGGACACTTCATACTGCTCAAGGGAACCATACACCAACAAGACATAACAATCATAAATATATATGCCCCAAATAATGGTGCAGCTGTGTTCATCAAGCAAACTCTTCTCAAGTTCAAGAGTCTAATAGACCACCATACAATAATCATGGGAGACTTCAACACACCTCTCTCACCACTGGACAGATCTACCAAACAAAAGTTAAATAAGGAAACTATAGAACTCAATAACAGAATTAACAACCTAGACTTAATTGACATATATAGACTATACCACCCAACATCAAGTAGTTACACTTTTTTCTCAGCAGCACATGGAACCTTCTCAAAAATAGACCATATATTATGTCACAGGGCAACTCTTAAACAATATAAAGGGGTAGAGATAATACCATGAATCTTATCTGATCATAATGGAATGAAACTGAAAATCAATGATAAAAGAAGGAAGGAAAAATCAAGCATCACTTGGAGAATGAAAAATAGGTTGCTGAATGATCAATGGGTTTTAGAAGACATCAAGGAGGAAATTAAAAACTTCCTAGAGTTAAATGAAAACACAGACACAACATATCGGAATCTATGGGACACATTGAAAGCAGTTCTAAGAGGAAAATTCATTGCTTGGAGTTCATTCCTCAAAAAAAGAAAAAACCAACAAATAAACGATCTCATACTTCATCTCAAAATCCTAGAAAAAGAAGAGCAAAACAACAGCAAAAGAAGTAGAAGGCAAGAAATAATTAAAATCAGAGCTGAAATTAATGAAATCGAAACAAAAGAAACAATTGAAAAAAATGACAAAACTAAAAGTTGGTTCTTTGAAAAAATAAATTAAATTGACAGACCCTTAGCCATGCTAATGAAGAGAAGAAGAGAGAGAACCGAAATTACTAGCATACGAGATGAAAAAGGCAATATCACAACAGACACTTCAGAAATACAGAAGATAATCAGAAATTATTTTGAATCCTTATACTCCAATAAAATAGAAGATAGTGAAGGCATAGATAAATTCCTTAAGTCTTATGATCTGCCCAGATTGAGTCAGGAGGATATAGACCACCTAAACAGACCAATAACAATTGAGGAAATAGAAGAAACCATGAAAAGATTACCAACTAAGAAAAGCCCAGGACCGGATGGTTATACAGCAGAGTTTTACAAAACCTTTAAAGAGGAACTAATACCAATACTTTTCAAGCTATTTCAGGAAATAGAAAAAGAGGGAGAACTTCCAAATTCATTCTACAAGGCCAACATCACCCTGATACCGAAACCAGACAAAGACACTTCAAAGAAAGAAAACTTCAGACCAATATCTCTAATGAACCTTGACGCAAAAATCCTCAATAAAATTCTGGCGAATCAGATTCAAATACATATCAAAAAAATTATACACCATGATCAAGTAGGATTCATCCATGGGATGCAAGGCTGGTTCAATATACGGAAATCAATAAATGTTATTCACCACATCAATAGACTTAAAAATAAGAACCATATGATCATCTCGATAGATGCAGAAAAAGCATTCGACAAAGTACAGCATCCCTTTATGTTCAAAACTCTAGAAAAATTAGGGATAACTGGATCATACCTCAACATTGTAAAAGCAATCTATGATAAGCCACAGGCCAGCATCATTCTGAATGGAGAAAAATTGAAGGCATTCCCTCTAAGATCTGGTACAAGACAGGGATGCCCTCTCTCACCACTTCTGTTCAACATAGTCCTCGAAACACTGGCCAGAGCAATTAGACAGTCAAAAGAAATTAAAGGCATAAAAATAGGAAAAGAAGAACTTAAATTATCACTATTTGCAGATGATATGATTCTATACCTAGCAGACCCAAAAGGGTCTACAAAGAAGCTATTAGAGCTAATAAATGAATTCAGCAAAGTGGCAGGATATAAGATCAACACACATAAATCAAAGGCATTCCTGTATATCAGGACAAACCCTCTGAAACGGAAATGAGGACAACTACTCCATTCACAATATCCCCCCAAAAAATAAAATACTTGGGAATCAACCTAACAAAAGAGGTGAAAGATTTATACAATGAAAATTACAGAACCCTAAAGAAAGATATAGAAGAAGACCTTAGAAGATGGAAAAATATACCCTGCTCATGGATAGGCAGAACTAACATCATCAAAATGGCGATATTACCAAAAGTTCTCTATAAGTTCAATGCAATGCCAATCAAAATCCCAACAGCATTTCTTGTAGAAATAGATAAAAGAATCATGAAATTCATATGGAATAATAAAAGACCCAGAATAGCAAAAACAATACTAAGCAGGAAGTGTGAATCAGGCGGTATAGCGATACCAGACTTCAAACTATACTACAGAGCAATAGTAACAAAAACAGCATGGTACTGGTACCAAAACAGGCGGGTGGACCAATGGTACAGAATAGAGGACACAGTAACCAATCCACAAAACTACAACTATCTTATATTTGATAAAGGGGCTAAAAGCATGCAATGGAGGAAGGATAGCATCTTTAACAAATGGTGCTGGGAAAACTGGAAATCCATTTGCATCAAAATGAATCTGAATCCCTATCTCTCGCCATGCACAAAAGTTAACTCAAAATGGATCAAGGAGCTTGATATTAAATCAGAGACACGGCATCTGATAGAAGAAAAAGTTGGTTATGGTCTACATACTGTGGGATCAGGCTCCAAATTCCTCAATAGGATACCCATAACGCAAGAGTTAACAACTAGAATCAACCAATGGGACTTACTCAAACTAAAAAGTTTTTTCTCAGCAAAAGAAACCATAAGAGAGATAAACAGGGAGCCTACATCCTGGGAACAAATCTTTACTCCACACACTTCAGATAGAGCCCTAATAACCAGAATATATAAAGAACTCAAAAAATTAGACAATAAGATAACAAATAACCCAATCAATAAATGGGCAATGGACCTGAACAGACACTTCTCAGAGGAGGACATACAATCAATCAATAAGTACATGAAAAAATGCTCACCATCGCTAGCAGTCAGAGAAATGCAAATCAAAACTACCCTGAGATACCATCTCACTCCAGTAAGATTGGCAGCCATTGGGAAGTCAAACAACAATAAGTGCTGGAGAGGATGCGGGGAAAAGGGCACTCTTGTTCATTGCTGGTGGGACTGCAAACTGGTGCAGCCAATTTGGAAAGCAGTATGGAGATTTCTTGGAAAGCTGGGAATGGAACCACCATTTGACCCAGCTATCCCCCTTCTCGGTCTATTCCCTAAAAACCTAATAAGAGCATGCTACAGGGACACTGCTACATCGATGTTCATAGCAGCACAATTCACGATAGCAAGATTGTGGAATCAGACTAGATGCCCTTCAATAGATGAATGGATAAAAAAAATGTGGCATTTATACACAATGGAGTATTACTCTGCACTAAAAAATGACAAAATCATAGAATTTGGAGGGAAATGGATGGCATTAGAGCAGATTATGCTAAGTGAAGCTAGTCAATCTTTAAAAAACAAATACCAAATGACTCCTTTGATATAAGGGGAGGAAACAAGGACAGGGTAGGGACGAAGAGCTTGAGAAGAAGATTTACATTAACAGGGTTGAGAGGTGGGAGGGAAAGGAAGTGAGAAGGGAAATCGCATGGAAATGGAAGGAGATCCTCAGGGTTATACAAAATGACATATAAGAGGAAAGGAGGGGTAAGACAAGACAATACAAATGGAAGAAATGATTTACAGTAGAAGGGGTAGAGATAGAAAAGGGGAGGGGAGGGGAGGGGAGGGGAGGGGGGATAGTAGAGAATAGGACAGACAGCAGAATACATCAGACACTAGAAAGGCATTATGTCAATAAATGGAAGGGTAACTGATGTGATACAGCAATCTGTATACAGGGTAAAATTGGGAGTTCATAACCCACTTGAATCAAACTGTGAAATATGATGTATTAAGAACTATGTAATGTTTTGAACGACCAACAATAAAAAAAAAAGAAAGTCAATGAGGAGTCTAAAATAGTATGATAACTCATTTATGCATTGGGGTAGTTTAGTAGCATTGATTTGGGCCTTATATATTCTAGTACTTGTCTGAATTTAGGAAAGGCACAGGTTATTATTGAAACTGGCACACTTATATCTACTTCCTGGGTACTAGGGAAAAACAACCACTAACACAAAACTCTATTTCAAAACATTTTTGTCAATGTTACCTGTTTTAGCAAAATACCTTCAGCATCAAGGCTATAGTGGTAACCAAGCACATGACATTTAAAAAGTGCAAATTTCACTTTCAGTATCTAGATTCACATTATTTAGCTTCTTTTTTCCCCACCTACAAGCCACAACCTATTCGACAATCTGCCAGAGAATCAATTAAAGTGGTTCATCAGTATTTCAGACAACATCCTCTATCTTTGCAAAGATTGACCATTATCATTACAAAATACACATCTGTGTCAAACCATGGAGAATTATGCCTCAATGCACTTACAGCTATAAAGAGAAAAGCACTGAATACTTTAATATTCAGCCTCCTTACAAGAATGCTAAAATATTCGCTGCTTCAAAGGTAATCATGTGATAAGTTCTCAAATTAGTCAAAACCAGAATTAGTTTAAAATACTTCTTTTTAAATACAGCAGATATTTTTTCTCTGCAGTTTCAGATTCCATTTCGCTTAGCCCAAAAAGCACAGTCTCTGTCTGGTGGTCATGCAGCCAGCATGGATGGACATTGCTAAAGCTGTGTGCCAAAGTGTGTGAGAGAGCTCTGCAGCACTGGGAGCTGACAGACCATTAGGCAGATTGGGACTCTGTGCAGCTGTCGGATGCTGCCGGAATTGCTGCACTCTTTGTCACAGGATTATGCCGCCAGAGGGACTGCAGACTTGCTGCTTTAAACACCTTTATTTCCTTTGATGTGAATTTGATCTGTGGGAATTCAGACTTTTGAGAATAGACTCATCTAGAAAAAAAGAACATTTTCAAATGCCTGTATTCTAATATCTTTATGGTAACACGAGCAACTCAAGTTTTCCTCATGGTCACATATGATTATTTGCTAGGCTACTTTTTTAAAGGCTCATTTGAATCCTTATGTTCAAGTCCTTTGCACACTCAATTTTCTTTATTAGCCAAGCATTCTGCATGCATATTATGTATTTTGACTTTATGAATTCTGTTTGTGGCTGCTTTTACTTGAGCAGGTTCTTGAACACTGAGTATCAGGAAGAGTATTCAAAAATCAATTTACAAATTTAATTTTGTAGGGTATAACACTTAACTTCCTATCTGTTTTGATTACCATTAGAGGTCATTAATTGACTATTTTTTTTCCAAATTTTAATTACATGCTTTGTATTTGTTTAATACCTGTATTTTAAATTGACAAATCAAGAGTTACTATTATCCTCCTTGTCTTTATAATTAACCTGTCAAATGCATAACAAATATCTTACATAATCTCTGTGGGAGTTTTAGTCATTTGGATGATAATTTCCATTCCATAGAAACACTGCTGGTGAGATTCAAGAAATAATCTACTACTACATTGTCCCTAATAAAGATGGAACTTTCTGTTTCTAAGTAAGGTGACATGATATACAAGGATGTGCATGCATCCATGCCATCGAAATGCACGTACATAGCCTACATTGCATGGATCATAGTAAAAGTTAAAAGTCAATACATTTTTAAATAATCAGAGGTGTCATAAATATTCACTGTGCAGGATTTCCTCAATAGGCTGTCAGCTTGCTGTAGATTACTCTGCAGACACAGTGTAGCCTTACTTAAAGATGGGTCTCTTGAGAGCAATAGAGACACACTGGAAAGTAGCAGGAGATGACATTAATACAAAATGCAAAGACATTTCTGCATTTTGCATCAGTGAATTTCGTGATCATCTTTTCTCATCTTGTAAATATTTTGGAGGAGCCATTTTTCCCATCTTGCCTTCACTAACTTACCCAGATTTTAGAGGTCAATAAGAAGAATACCAAAATTCTAATGCCTACTCTTAATAAAGTCTCATTCCAATAAAATTTAAAGTAGTTCAATTGCATTTCAAATTCAAGTCACCAGTATATATGGTGGATTTAAAACTGTAAAACTAGATGCAAATGGAAAGAGAGACCATAAAGGATTTAAACAAGATCCTAATGGGCTCTGCATTTGCACCTTATAAATGGCCAACCTTATGGCTATAAAGAAGTGTTCAGTGCAGTGCTTCACAGGACAGTGAAATACCACATCTCTTGCGTCTATATATTTTTTGTCCCTGTGTTTAAAACTGAACTCAAATATATGATTTTTTTGTTTGACTTCAGAGTATTTCAGCGATAAAGAGTTCCTTTTCTTTTGACTCCAGATTAGATTAACTCTAAAATATAAACAGCAGTCTCCATGCAATCTCCTACATTCCAATTTCAATGCTGTTTTTATTTTTCCTTTATCACGGCATGAATTTAAAGCCAGATGAAAAACTCATTTCAAGAACTGGGATGCCAGCATTACATAGAACATTCCTTTCTTTGGCCTTTCTAGTGTTGTGCATCAGAGTTTGCTTTGTTTCCTGGGGCAGTTTGGTTAAAAGCAGTCTAGGGATTAAAACTTCTCATTTATGGATCCCTGGTGGACTAACATACCTAGTGTAAGCATATGCTTCCAGAAATACCCATCCAAAGTCTTTTTTGCATGTGTTGACTTATAAAGAAATGGAGAAAAACTATCACCCCACATTTCTGTTTTGTCCTGTGGAATCAGAGAGAGAGGAAATAATGTTCTGTTGCTCACTTATCCCCCACTTTAATCACCCCACTTTCCATTCAGAGACACCTCCAATTTAAGCATTTCCTAATTGTGCTGTACAAAGTGTTAAATGTGCCTAAAAATTAAGTCAGGGAATAGGTCTTAGGATTATGCATTAGATAGAATCTCTGCCAAAAATTGTCACTAATAACTAATCTTAGTGATATGAGTGAAATTCTTGAGGGAGGCAGAGAAGATAGGCTTTCCCCATGTCAGCTCATGGCATACTGGTAAACAAAACAATTGCCCACACAGAAGTTGGCAAATCAATTGAATGATATATTCATCATAAGGACAAGAGTTCATTCCACACTTTCAAACTAAACTGTATTAAAAATGAGGATATATTTCAGTCATCATACAAATACATGTTAAAATTAGGGATCAAGGCATATTATAGCAAAATTTATTTTACCCAGTAGCTTTTTGTTGTTGTTTTTATCATTTGTCTTCAAGATTGTAAGATTGAAGAGTAGTTCTAAAAATTTCAAAAACATTGTAATTTAATTTTCACTATAATATATCTCATATAGCCATACTTTGGTACTTACTGAAATATTCTAAAAGTACTCTCTTAGACATATATAAGTTTTCTTTTCACCTCTGTCTCTTTCCTTCTCTTAGTACTAGTTCTTGACCCTATTTCCAAATTATCAATTTAGGGTTTCAATAAAAGAATCTTGGATAATAAGAAAAGTTGGGGTGATGACATAGTTTTAAAACTGGAAAGAGATTATGAGATTTATTACAATCTAGTTAGATGCAGAAAATTGTGCTTTGAAAAGACCTTCACTTTCACTGAACAATGAATTTTCTATTATAAAGGCAAGATTGTCAGCCTCTCTTTATTTTTTGTCAAAGACAGGACAGAATTTGATATGTTCTTGAATCAGTTTTTGCAAGCAAATTTTTTTCAGTACTCCAGTACTTTTCCTGAATAATAATGAGAAGGGCTTCATATAGTAATATTGTGCCATTGAGGCACTATCTGTATAGAGCACTTTGCATGGCTTTTCTGTTTAATGGAAACAGCCCATTCTATGGCATGCAAATTGCAATTCTGTTGAAAAACAGTCTGTCCTTGGAAAGTTATTCTTACTTCTCTGAGCCTCACTTTGAACATCTATCAGGGTGACCTACCTCATAACGTTTCTTTGTGAAAACTAAGTGAGATAATATATGCAAAGCACCTAATAGAGTGTCAAACTTATATTGGGAGCTCAATATAAGTGCCGGGTTTTCTAATACTGCCTCTGGTATAACTCCAATTCTTCCTTTAATGGCAATTATTTACAAGATATTTACACTTGACACCTTCAGACCCCTAGTACTTATACCATATATTTGTGAAAAGATTAATAGCAGTGAAGGGATGAGGGTTATGTCTAAAGATCAGGGCTTTAGCCAAAGTTCCCTAACCTTGGCACTTGATATCGTGGGCTGGATAATTCTTTGTTGGAGGTGGGTGTCCTATTCATTCTGGGATCATTAGAAGCATGTCTGACCTCTACCCAATAGATACCAGTAGTACCACTCACTCATCCCCCCGTTTAGACAATCAAAATTGTCTCCACACATTGTGGAATGTCATTGAAGTGCAAAAACTGCTCTAGCTTAAAACCACTCTAGCTTATACAACTGTTCAAGCTAATGTATACTGCAGACACACACTCTCATCGTGCCAAACTAGATTTATGGACTCAGACCCTGATTTCTTAAAATTCAGACTAAATCACAGTCCTATGGATACATGTGATTTAATGATTCTGAAATCTTTATAAAACAGTACAGTTAGTAAACTGAAGTGGTTGTTTTGAAAAGAAAATTGATTCTATTGTCCTAACTCTTTAAAAAAAAAGGTACTAATTATAGGCCAACTAACTTTGTTCTATTCTCCATTGACTAGGTACAATCTTATTCCAGATAACTATTTTACAAACACCATTGTGTACATGATTTGGTGGAAATTCATACCCTATTTGAAAAAAAATTTCCAATGTGTATCATTTAAATTCACCCAGATGAGCTAGTTAAGTGTATACTTCAGAAAAGAGTTCATTATAGTATAAAATGAAGGTACTTTGTTTCCCTTATAATAATTACACATATTTAATGTCAAGTTTCCATAAGGGGTACTTAAAATATAACAATCTGGAGCAGAGAGGATGGAGAAAACTTAATACCAGCCAAATAAAATAAAATGAAAGATTACCCGTAATCACATTAAGTCTTCTCTTAATCATACCATAGGTTACAGTGCAAATATAAGTACTGCCTTCACCTTTTTATTAAAAAATAAAGAAATGGTAGAATGGGGTCCAAAAGAGGAAAATAGAAAAGAGGGCCTTTGAAGATTATGAATTCTATACCCTGACAATTCAAACTATTGAGTGAAGACTAGGATAGCTGTCAAAAAAATCCAATCCAGACAGCCAGAGTATCTCACAGCAGCATATCATTCAATTGCCCTCTACATAGGGACTGGCACAGTCAATGCAATAAAATGAAACATACACTTTCCCTTGTGTAACATGAAGCAGCTGCTGCTATGCTTCAGATATGACAGTTCCCTAAGCGGCTTTTGGATATACTTAGGACCCTGTGTTAGCTGGTGGCCCCTGATGACAGCTGAGCAATTCTTGACTTAAACAGGCTCAAGTCCCATTGAAGCAGAAAAAAAGAAAAGGTTTTCTTCATCTTCCTGGGTCACAGTATTTCTCTGAATCCAGAGACACTGTTAAAAAGTGTTTTGTGAATGTCTCATCAATAGACTTTACTTAATGTTCATTTTCCTCCATCTCTCTGTACCATAGAACAGTGTCCTACAAATACATCTTTCTTAAAACTTAGCTTTGTATGGTAAGGAATATACCCTCTTTCTCCTCACCTTTAATCAAATTTTATCTCCTTTTCTGGATTCTTTTATTCCTCCCACACAGAAGCATGATTATTCCTTAAGGGTCTACCCTTTGCTTTTCTACATTTTATCATACTTTTCTTTTTAAAGGGCATTTACTCTGTCTTGTGCTTTATATCACTTTCTTAAAAAAAATGGATGACTTCCAAATCTCTTTCTTCAGACCAAACAACTCTCCAATCTTCACTCCTATATTTCTTGTTGCCTACTGTATAATTATTAGTACTTTTGATAGTGAGTCATGCTGAACATAAAACTTCCCTTCCAAATGTTTCTCCTTTGGTCTTCCCATTGAATACAAATATGTATTCAAATCTTTCCATATGTCCTCTTAAGTGTCAGGTAAAAGACCAAATGTCTTTGTTTGGCAAATATGGTGGAGAAAATATATAGTATATGTTATGGTTTAGATATGATGTGTCCCCAAAAGTTCATGTGTGAGTTAATTCAAAAGGGTTTAGAAGTGAACTAATTGGGTTATAAGAGCCTTAACCTAATCAGTGTGTTAATCCACTGATAGAGATTAACTGGATGGTAACTATAGGTAGGTAGGGTGTAGCTGGAGGAGGTGGGTAGTGGGGACATGTCTTTGAGGTTTATATTTTGTCTGCAGTAAAAGCACTCTCCCTCTCTGCTTCCTGGTGCCATGTCACCATGTAACATTTCATATAAGTGGAATAATACAATACATAATCTTCAAATTAGCTTCTTTCATGGAGCATAACATATTTGTGATTCATCTATGTTGATGCATTATCAGATTATTTATCCATTCTCCTGTTGATTAGACTATTACGAATGACTGAGGAAGAAACTATGACTTGATTAAAGTGAATCCTTTTAGAGGTTAGTGCTTTATTAATTCCAAGGGAAATTGATGATAGCTTGAATGGTCTAGTTAATTGGAGACAGAAGCAAATGGGTAATTTCAGGAGATATTTAGGAAGAGGGATTTGGTGATGGATTATGTGTAGAAGTAACACAGAAGGAGGAATCAAGGATAACTTTGTGTTTGGGGCTTATGCAACATGCATGGTGGTACAAAACAGAAGATTAAGGATACATGTGAAAAGGCTCAAATTTGTGACATGCTAGAGAGATCCTGCATATTCTATTTTGGGAATCTGTGTTTGAGTTAGTGCCATCCAAGTGACAATACAATGCCAGATAAACAGCTGAATATATGCAATGTGTAGCTCACAGTAGAGGCCAAACTTACCACCTGGATGAGTTCTTTCACCTCCTTTTCTAGCAAGAGAACCAATTTTCATTTATTCTATGCATAAATCATGGCTGCTTCAGGCCAGAATACAAACAAGGCAGAATTCTTAAGGTTACTTCAGCTTATCCCACAGTGATCAGAATTTACACAGCTAAAATTAAACCACTGTACTTTGTGGCTTCTCTCAAAGTCCCATAACGAAACTTTAGCTTCTGAATTTCTGCTCTCTAGAGGTTCCTGGGAACATGGATTTAAGCCAAACTAATTGATCCTTCTACCCTCTACTAGCTTTCCCCAACCTCTCAATAGTAGTAAATTTGCAACTTTTTCACAGCTAAAGAGAAGAGTAACATCATCAAAAACAATAAATAGATAGTAAAATATACAGTAAAAATTCTTTTTTTCTGACATTTCTTCCCTATGACTTTACATTTTGTTGAGACTTTAGTAGCAGGTGGACAAGAGATATAAATGAATATGGGACAAAATTATTTTAGTGTAACTTTCACTCATGGTTTGATTAAAATTGTTTTAGGAGAACCAGGGAAAAGAAGAAACCATTCTAGAGAGCACCAAAAGAATTTTTAATTTGTAATACAAAAATAACAAGACATTACATGGTTCTTGAATCTAAAATGCCTGTGGAAATAGGAAGGAAAAGGCATTTCAATAAAAATAGCAAGTTTTTCAATATTTAAATAGACTGTCTTCCAAAGTCTGTCTTCCTCTAAAAACTCTCATTAAGATGAATTGGCTCATTTGTTTCTAAGGAAATTTAAAGTGAATTATGTTTGAAAAGTGGACTGAAATGGAACTCATACTAATACTGGAATGTAGGAATATAAATATAAATGTGAATTGAGCTCCCTGTACTTTAAACTTTAGTCAGTCATAGTGATTCACATGTTCTATCTACAACCAGTGATTTAGAAGCACCTAGTCCAATACCAATATGTCTCAAAGGAAGTTTTGAGGTGCACACTTCTTATCTAATCTGAGAGGTATTCAATGAAAGGAGGGATCCATGGCTATAGAACTTGGGGAAACTGTGTATGGCCTATTCTTATTGCTTCACAATGTAAAATAGCATATTATAATTTCTAAAAACCTGAGAAGTCTCCTAGTAACAAATTTGAAAATCCTTATGATGGTTTAAGAGGCTCAACATAATCTGGAGCTTCACTGCATCTTGGATCTCATCATTTAGCACTATCCATCATTTGACTCATCTTTCATTCTACTGCTGAAACACATCAAGATAATTCCCACATCAAAGCCTTTGAACTATTCCCTATACTTACCCTATCGTGGCATAGTTGGCTTCCTTATCTTATTCAAGTCTCTGTTCAAATAATACTTTGTCTTAGAAGGCTTCCTTTACTTCCCATCTAAAGAGATCCCCCATCATTCCTCATCACTTATCCTCCTTTATATGCTTCAAGTCAGTTTTCTGTATCTGATATTAATATTGATATATTTGGTGTTCACCTACATTATTCAATAAAATCCAAGTGCCACTAAAATCCAAGTGGCACAATGGCAAGGCTATGCTCTGTCTTGTTGAATGTAGATAAAATAGTGCTTAGAGCAGAAATGTTCATTGAATGAATGAACAAAGGAATAAAGCATCCTGTTTTGCTAATTTGCTAACCAAGTGCTTTCCCAAATTATTTGATCACAGTATTCTTTTTTTCATGTAATATATATTAACATCTTAAGTAAGTAATGTGAAACCTTTAAGAAATTCTGATCTAGGCTAATATACCTTGGAAAAGGGAACACTGCCAGAGGCATAAGAAAAATAAAATAGGTTGTTTGGTGGAATAGCTAAGACATCTGGAGAATTGTTAAACCCCTCATGTTAATGTTGTAATTGATAAGGAGAAAAAAGACTATAAAATATTCCAATTAATATGTTTAATCTACATAAAAATATTTTATTTTAATTGTTTTTCAAGGGTTCTTGGGACTTATCAGGCCAATCAAATTTTGTTAGATTTCATATGCTTAAAAAAATCAATTCAATCTAGAAGGAGACATAGGCTACATTAGACAAAAATTCTAATTTTATAAATACATTTAGGTTGCTATGATTAAGTTACCTAACAAAAGAAGTAAGCCAGTTGGCTTATATAAAATTAAATAGGATGGCTAAACAACGTGCCTCAGTTTCTGCTGATGAATTAAAAACTTTTGATGTACATATGAATGTTGTCTCTTTTTTGTCTTTTCTATGTTGACATAATTTTTAACTGCACATCTGGAAGGGTTTGAATAACTCCTAGAAAAACTTAAATAATTAAATTCTGATTCCAAATGAGCATTGCAGTCCTGCTAGATCTACTCTTGTTGTTTCCATTTATTTCAGTGTATGTGAAGTAAACTTGTGCAATTAGAATAAAGTTAATGAGGTCTTTACCCACCAGGAGGTAAAATCTTATATTTGTATTACAAACGCAAAACTAATGTCAGCAAAATCTCCCATCAATGTCTAGGACATAACAAATGTTTTCCAGATTCCTGGAGTGAAGTTAGGTGGGGGTAAGGGTGGCAGTACCAGAGGACTCTGGGTAATAAGAATAAGATGGCAATAATTATTATAAAACTTTGAATACTATTTATCAGATTGCTGAAAAATAAGAACCTCAAAACTAGCAATCTGCCTGCTTTTATATTCCACAATAAGAAAGATGAGTAGTTTCAGCATCTCAAGAGAAAAGAGCTTAACATAGAAACAAGAAGCAACAGTAATGAAGGCTTTCAGCTATCTGTTGGTACAGAAGGAAGGAAAGATAGTGAAAGAAAGGAAAGGTGTGTTTCTTCATTTAATGCTAGTATTGGCACAACTACAGAAAGGACTTTAGATATTCTGATTTTACAAGGGATAGTGAGGAAATGTTAGAAGTCACTGGGCCCTTTTTCCCAGAGCTTGCATTATGCAATAAGGACAGTAACTTTATGTTATAACCAGGACTCTGAGGCTTCTGAGTATCCAACACCAGAAATGAAAAGAAAAATTGACAATATTCACTGAATAAGAGGCTATTTTTCAGGTAGGAAAAATATTGCTGATCAGTAAGCATGGAGGTGTGAAAATCAAGTGACTTTCCTTAATTTTTAAATTAGGAGCAATAGATTATCTCTGATTGAACCACATTTAGTCACCAGTAATCTTGAAACCAATAACATGCATTAGGTGATGGACAGAATCAGGGACAGAGTCTACACATGAGCAACGAAAGGTAACTGATTTCTATGTGGATTTAACTTCTTTATTTGAAATTCCCAACTTTGTATTCTAGTGTAATGGTTCTCAAATGCCAATCTGTGGACCATGGTTCTAAGTTTCCTGTTTTTTACTTGTCCATGTAAAATTACAAAATCTCAATTTTATATGATCAGTTTACCCACTGTCTCATTTTCAGAACATTCAACGATCTTTATTAAGGAATGAAGAGAATCCACAAAGACACACCCTATGCTTGGCAATGATTAAGCATACACCAGCTCATCCCCTGCTACCTTTCTTAGAGACTTCTCAATCTATCTGAAGAAGGACTGATCTTTATCTTCACTACTTTCTTGATGTTAGCACACCCCTTTTCATACAAAAAAAATGGCTATCATGTATTTTAAGCAGTATACTTTCTATGTAAAACAAAAAAACTGCAGACCTAACTTAGTCTCCAAAATTTTAGAAGAACTATTTTATTTTAACCCCAAACTTTTAAACCCAATGGATGTTTCAATTTTATAATATATCAATTATAAGTCATTTAGAATCCGTAGAGTATTATTTCAGGTGCCATCCATTGCCTAGCATTCCCCTATCAATAAATCTTAAAAGTACAGAATATTATGTAATTGACATAAGTATGCATTTATATAGACAAGTATCTGTTATGTATTGGTGGATCAAATTCTTTTCACATGCTAATAGAGATGCCTGTAAAATATCAATAGACTTTATAAACTTCCTCTTTACTATGTAGCCATCCAAGTACTATGACTATGACTATCATGACCATCCAAACAACAAAAGAGGAAAACCAGCAAACAAAGTACAATGACTGAAATCCAGCAGAAACAGACAATAGAATATTACTCCATCAAGATTTTAGAAATTAAAATGAAATAAGCCAATCCAAAGAACTAAAGGCTGAATGTTTTCTCTAATAATTCACAATAGGAGGGGGCTAGGGAAGAATAGAGGTACTTTGAATCAGACAGAAGGAAGAGAAGGGAGAGGAGGGAGAAATGAGAGTAGAATGTATTGGACATTATGACACTGTGTGCATATATGATTACACGACCTGTGTAACTGTATATCACATACAACCAGAAGATTTAAAAGTTATACTCCATTTATGTAAGATGTGTCAAATGCATACTACTGTCATGTATAACTAATTAGAACAAATAAAAAATAAAGAGGACAAAAATATTTTAGAAATTAGAACTATAAGATGCATAATGAAAATATGTTTAATGTTTCAAAACATAAAAGTGAGACTGGGAAATATAATTGGCAAACATATCTAAAAACTAATAAAAATTTCAGAACATAGCAATTTCAAAATCTCAATTATTGATAAAAATCATTTAGTACAGTTAACAACATAAAAAACTGGAAGATAGATCTAAAGGCATGGCACATGGAAAGATATAAAGATGAAAAATATGAAAGTGTTTAAGAGATATGGAATATGGAGTGAACAGTTTTACCATGCACATAATTGGAGTTCCAAATGGATAGGAGTGAGAGAAAGGAACAGAGATGGTTGAAGAGATGCTGGATGAGAATTTTCCAGAGGTTAAAAAACACAATAATCTATAAGTTCATCATAAATACCATTAATCTCAGAGAATATACCTAAAATAAAATCTATCCCAACACAAAACATTATGAAAGTGAAAAATACCACAAAAAGAAAATCCCAACAGCAGGCAGAAAACAAAAGACAAGACCAAAAGTATAATTCAACTGATGGATGACTTTTTTTAATACCTTTATTTATTTATTTATTTATTTATTTAAAATTTTATGTGGTACTGGGTATCGAACCCAATGCTTGTCACAGCTAGGCAAGCACTCTACCTCTGAGCCACAAGGCCTGATGGGTGACTTCTAAAAGGTTATAGTAGAAACTGGAAGACAGTAGATTTGTATTATCATTACATTTTTGTTGGTATTGAGAAAAAATCACTTATAAATCTATTCCCAAGAGAAATATATTTTAAGAACAATGGTATAATACAGACAATTTGAGGCTAATCAAAAGTTATTAGCGTTTATACCAATGTAATACACTATCACCAAAATCGATGCCAGAGGAAATACTTTAAGCAGAAGGAAAATTATCCCATATGAAAAGCTCAATATGCAATAAAGAAAGAACTGTAAAGTGGTAAATATGATTCTATAAAAACAATAATAATATTTCAGAGTTACAGTAGAATAAAATACATTTGTTTCCCTCGCCACTCCCCCCAATTGTGAATTAGTATCCACATATCAGAGAAAACATAGGCCTTTGGGTTTTTTTGAGATTGGATTATTTCACTTAGTATGATAATCTCCAGCTCCACCCATTTACCTGTAAGTGGCATAATTTCATTCTTCTTTAAACCTGAATAATATTACATTGTGTATGTGTACCATATTTTCTTTATGCATTCATCTGTAGAAGGGCATGGGAGTAAAGGGAGGGGATGGGGTAGGAAGGATAGTAGAATGAATCAGACATTATTACCCTATATGCATATATGACTTCCCAACCAGTGTGATTCTACATCATGTAAAACCAGAAGAATGAGAAGTTACACTCCATTTATGTATGATGTGTTACAATGCATTCTACTGTCATGCATAACTAATTAGAACACATAAAAAATAAACTGGCAATACATTTTAAAAATACATTAATGTTAAATTTCCTGTGGATATCATTTAAGGAGTAGGTATGAAGTATATAAATTCTAAAGTAATAGAGAAAAAAGTAATGGGGCTTGGTGTGGTGGTGAACACCTGTAATCCTAGCAGCTTGGGAGGCTGAGGCAGGAGAATTGTGAGTACAAAGTCAGCCTCAACAAAATTGAGGTGCTAAGCAACTCAGTGAGACTCTGTCTCTAAATAAAATACAAAAATAGTGCTGGGGATGTGCCTCAGTGGTGAGTACCCCTGAGTTCAATCCCTGGTGCCAACAACAACAACAACAAAAACACTAATGGGTAAAAATAAATAAATAAAAAAACCAAAAGGGTGATATAGCACCCCTGGGTTCAGTCCTCAGTATCAAAAATAAAATAATGGTCAATTCACTGAGAAGATATAACAATCCTAAACATATATGTACCAATAACAACCTCAAATTATGTAAACCAAAAAATATATTTTTAATTTAAAAATGGACTTAAGAAAATTTTTAAAATTCACAATTATAGTTTGATGTTAACCTCTTTTTCAATATTTAGTACATCCTAAAAAGTCAAAGAATTCAATAAGGATTTAGACTATTTGAAAAACATAATTAGCAAATCTGATGTAGTGGATAAACACTGGTAGTTCAAACAATAATACAGCTAAATCATAATGGCATACTAAAAAATAAAAATATTTAGAAATGAAGAAAATTACTTCCAAGTGACTCTTAAGTAAAAGAAGAAATCATGGTCAAAATTAGAAAATGTGTCATATTAAATAGTAAAATATTCTATATTAAAATGTCAGGGATGCAGCTTGTGACAAATTATGTTGCCTTCAAATACTGTGATTCTCGTCCTATTGAAATATGGGGTCTATTTCCCCTTCTTGGTCCGGGATGGGGATGTCCATATCCTAGTCCCAGCACAGACTGGGATTGCTTTGGCCAACAGAATAGGGTGTAAGTGATGTTATGCCAATTTCAGACCCAACTTTTAAGAGGACTGGCAGCTCTGCTACAGTCTGTTTAATCCCTGAGCTGGTATATGATAAATTCAGTTAATAGAATGCTACAATACTGTGAGGAATCCCAGGAATGTAGAGGAAGAGGAGGAATCCATTCAGAGTTGATGACTAAAACATGACTGTAACATATCCAAAGCAGTACTTTGAAGGAAGTTTATTCTCTATAATAACTATATTTAAAAATAATATAGGCTGAATATTAGTGGACCGAGAATCCAATTTAAGTGATCAAGGTTAATAAATTTAAAAATCTAAAGAAAATATATGGAAAAATGTAAATATAAGTTAACTCAAAATGGATCAAAGAGCTTGATATCAAATCAGAGACTATGCGTCTGATAGAAGAAAAAGTTGGCTCTGATCTACATATTGTGGGGGCGGGCTCCAAATTCCTTAATAGGACGCCCATAGCCCAAGAGTTAAATACAAGAATCAACAAATGGGACTTACTTAAACTAAAAAGTTTTTTTCTCAGCAAGAGAAACAATAAGAGAGGTAAATAGGGAACCTACATCCTGGGAACAAATTTTTACTCCCACACTTCAGATAGAGCCCTAATATCCAGAATATACAAAGAACTCAAAAAATTAAACAATAAGTTAACAAATAACCCAATCAACAAATGGGCCAAGGACCTGAACAGACACTGAAAGGGTAAAGTTTCTAAGCTGGAAAGCTTGAATTAAAATGTAAAAGATTAGGTATTATTGAGTTCCTCTGTTACACCCAGATTCCTGAGATAGTTAAGACAACGCCCTACTGGCCATTTAGCCTAGGGCCCTGTGCAGTTTGTCACAGGGCCTGAACCAATCAGTTTGAATGTGTACCCCGCTTAGGAATGACAAATCACCCCCGCCCGACCTGTTCCCGCCAATGAATGTGCCAATCACGTCTCAGAGTTGTTGTTCAATTTTCCCGCGCCTCATGATGATTTGTTCTGATGTATGCAAAGCCTCCCATCCTCCCCCAAAAGTATACTTAAGCTCTGCTTGAACCTCTGCTCGAGGCTCTGAGCCGCTCTCCCTTCTTGAGTGGGCACAGAGTCCCAGCACGCTGGAACGGATCCCCAATAAATTTCCCCCCTGCGATTGCATGAAGTGAGTCTCTTGTGTGGTCTCTCCCTCCGATGCTCCACTGCACTCCAACAACACTTCTCAGAGGAGGACATACAATCAACAAGTACATGAAAAAATGCTCACCATCTCTAGCAGTCAGAGAAATGCAAATCAAAACCACCCTAAGATACCATCTTGGGCTGGGGATGTGGCTCAAGCGGTAGTGCGCTCGCCTGGCATGCGTGTGGCCCGGGTTCAATCCTCAGCACCACATACCAACAAAGATGTTGTGTCCGCCGAGAACTAAAAAATAAAATATTAAAAATTTTCTCTCTCTCTCTCTCCTCTCTCACTCTCTCTTTAAAAAAAAAAAAAAAAAAAAAAAAGATACCATCTCACTCCAGTAAGAATGGCAGCCATTATGAAGTCAAACAACAATAAGTGCTGGCGAGGATGTGGGGAAAAGGGTACTCTTGTACATTGCTGGTGGGACTGCAAACTAGTGCGGCCAATTTGGAAAGCAGTATGGAGATTCCTGGGAAAGCTGGGAATGGAACCACCATTTGACCCAGCTATCGCCCTTCTCGGACTATTCCCTGAGGAGCTTAAAAGAGCATATTATAGGGATACTGCCACATCACTGATCATAGCAGCACAATTAACAATAGCTAGACTCTGGAATCAACCTAGATGCCCTTCAATAGATGAATGGATAAAAAAAAATGTGGCATTTATACACAATGGAGTATTACCCAGCACTAAAAAAAGACAAAATCATGGAATTTGCAGGGAAATGGATGGCATTAGAACAGATTATGCTAAGTGAAGCTAGCCAATCCTTAAAAAACAAATGCCAAATGTCTTCTTTGATATAAGGAGAGCAACTAAGAACAGAGCAGGGAGGAAGAGCATGAGGAAAAGACTAACATTATACAGAGACGAGTGATGGGAGGGAAAGGGAGAGAGAAGGGAAACTGTATGGAAATGGAAGGAGACCCTCATTGTTACACATAATTACATATAAGAGATGGTGAGGGGAAAGGGGAAAAAAACAAGGGAGAGAATTGAACAACAGCTGATGGGGTAGAGAGGGAAGATGAGAGGGAAGGGGAGGGGGGATAGTAGGGGATAGGAAAGGTAGCAGAATACAACAGTCACTAATATGGCATTATGTAAAAATGTGGATGTGTAACCGATGTGATTCTGCAACTTGTATTTGGGGTAAAAATGGGAGTTCACAACCCACTTGAATCAAATGTATGAAAGATGATATGTCATGAGTTATGTAATGTTTTGAACAACCAATAATAAAAAAAAGAAAATAAACTACCTGCAAAGCAAACTTAGAATAAGGAAGACAAAGCATTTTGCAGAAAGTTATAAAATTGATCAAAAATAAAAATCTAAAAAGTTAAGAGTTAAAAAGGAAGGGGTAATAAAGTCATAAGCAAATGATATTGGATATAAAAGACAGAAAGAGGATATGAGAATATCTTTATCCTCACAAATTCAGAACTTAAGAAAAAGGAATAAAAGTATCCTAAGAACGAAGATAACACCCAAAATTTAAAAAAATGAAATCAGTAGTTAGCAATATCCTTACAATGAAAACCTTAGGACTATATGGCTAAGTAAGGTCTATAATCAAGTAATAAATAAGATGTATAATCAAGAAATAAATAATTTTATTTTTTTTTAGAAATTAGTCCAGAGTATAGAAAATGAGAAACACTCCCAGGATCATATCCCTGAGATTATCATAATCATGATATAATAGCCTTAAAGAGAAGGAAATTTATAGGCAACATGTTTCATGAAACTGATACAAAATAATAAACAAAATTACCAGTAAAATCCACTGTACAAAAAATTGGACACTGACCACACTGGGTTTATTATGGAAAATGAAGTTAATTTGATACTTAATAAGCAATATACTTGTATTAATCCCTAACCCACTCCACCCTCTGCCCACATACAAAGATTTTCATGGAAGTGACTATATGGAGAAATTGGAAATCATAAAGAGAAAAAGCCATTAGAACACAGAATTCTCAACTACCCACAACTTGGTCAGAATTATCTATTGCAAACCAAGAAAATGAAAATATATTTTTAACTGGCTTAGTTTGCTCCATGGGGCATTAACTCTTTCTCACTTCCAGTCTGTGCATAAGCTCCAAGTAGGTACACAGGCCATTCTAGAGGAAGAAGAGAAATCCATGGAGCAAAAATTGAGAGATAAGTAGTACTAGAAGTGAGAACTGTCAAGTTATACCTACACAAAACTAACTGCTCTGCCTACCACCACAACAAAGGGAGGAAAAGGTAGACTGAAAGGTATAAGGTGTAGCCAGTGGTATCCAATATAATAATTTACTATGCTGACAACTTAATTGGAAAAAAAATAATGATTTCATGGGAAAAATCATCTCAATAGCTGCAGGGAAAAAATGCTTGATAAAAATGCAATAAATATTCAAGATACAACTAAGCAAATTAAAATAGAAGGAAACTTCTTTAATTTCATATAGGATATTTAAAAGAACTCTTTCAGCAAGCATGGTAGTCAATGGTAAAATACTAAATTCTCTTTAAGATAAGGAACAAGATATGGCATCTGCTATCAATTGCATTCCTGTACATCAGTGATGAATCCACTGAAAGAGAAACTAGGAAAACTATCCCATTCACAATAGCCTAAAAATATATATTTGGGAATCAATCTAAAAAAGAGGTGAAAGACCTTTACAATGAAAACTACAGAACTCTAAAGAAAGAAATTGAAAAAGAGATTAGAAGATGGAAAGATCTACCATGTTCTTGGATAAGCAGAATTAATATTGTCAAATATTAATATTGCCCATACTGGGCTGGGATTGTAGCTTAGTGTTAGAGTGCTTGCCTAGCACACATGAGGCACTGGGGTTCAATCCTCAGCACTACATAAAAATAAATAAATTAAATTAAATTTAAAAAAATGGGCATACTACCAAAAGTGCTATATAGATTTAATACAATTCCTATTAAAATACCAATGACATTCTTCATAGAAATAGAAAAAGCAGTCATGAAATTCATTTGGAAAAATAAGAGGCCCAGAATAGCAAAAGCAATCCTCAGCGAGAAAAGTGAAGCAGGAGGCATCACAATACCAGACCTTAAATTATACTATAGAGCTATAGTAACAAAGACAGCATGGTTTTGGCAGCATGGTATTGGCATCAAAATATACGTGAAGACCAATGGTACAGAATAGAGGACACAGACACAAACCCACATACATAAAGTTATTTCATACTATACAAAGGAGAAAAGATAGTCTTTTCAATAAATGGTGCAGGGAAAACTGGAAATCCATATGTAATAAAATGAAATTAGACTCCTATCTCTCACCCTGCACAAAAATCAACTTAAAGTGAATCAAGAACTTAGGCATTAGACCAGAAAGCCTGTGCCTACTAGAAGAAAAAGTAGGCCCTCTCCATCATGTTGGCTTAGGAACTGATTTTCTCAAGAAGACTCCTAAAGCACAAGAAGTAAAACCAAGAATCAATAAATGGGATAATGTCAAAGTAAAACACTTCTTCACAACAAAGGAAACAATCAAAAATGTGCACAGAGAGCATACAGAATGAGAAAAAGACTTTGCCACCTGCCCTCAGATAGAGCACTAATCTCCAGGATATACAAAGAACTCAAAATACTTAACACCATAAAAACTAATAACCCAATCAATAAATGGGTTAAGAAACTGAACAGGCACTTCACAGAAGAAAAATTATGATCAGTCAACAAATATATGCAAAATTTTTCAACATCACTAGCAATTAGAGAAATGCAAATTAAAACTACACTAAGATCATTCCAGTTGGAATGGCAATTATCAAGAATACAAGTAAAAATAAATGTTGGAGGATGAGGATGCAGGGAAAAAGGCACACTCATACATTTATGGTGGGACTGCAAATTGGTGCAACCACTCTGAATATCAGCATGGAGATTCCTCATAAATCATTGAATGGAACCACCATTTGACCCAGTTATCCCACTCCTCAGTATATACCAAAAGGACTTAAAATCAGCACCATAGTGACTTGGCTACATCAATGTTTATAGCATCGCAATTCATAATAGATAAGCTATGAAACAACCTAGGTTCCCTTCAACAGATTAATGGATAAAGAAAATGTGGTATACATACTCAATGGAATATTACTCAGCCATAAAGAAGAGTGAAATTATAGCTTTTGCTGGTAAATGGATGGAAATGGAGACTATCATGGTAAGTGAACTAAGCCAATTCCCAAAAAAAACAAAGGCCAAAAGCTTTCTGTGATATGCAATGGTGACTCACAATGGTGGGGAGGACAGAGAGGTTCATGGGATTGGACAGGGCGTAGTGGAAGAGGGGGGATGGGAATGGGAAATACAATAGAATGAATTGGACATAACTTTCCTTTGTTCATGTATGAATACACAACCAGTGTAATTCCACATCACATACAACCACAAAAAGGAAAAAATGAATGGGAAAAAAAGAATGGGAACTTATACACCATATATGTATGATATGTCAAAATACATTCTACTATCATATATAACTAACAAGAAGAAATAAAACATGTTTAAAAAAAGAAATAGCAACTAATTTCAAAAACAGTACCCAACATGTTAGAAAAAGTTCTAGTCAGTATGAGGTAAGAAAAAAAAGAACAGGTAGGGAATGATAATTAGGAATAAAGAAATAAAAGTGTCATTATTTACAAGTGATAAAATTATCTTCACAGATAATGAAAGTAATCTACAGATAAAAAACTAGAACAAGTTTGGCAAGATTGTGGAATATGAAAACAAATACCCAAACCAACCATACTTCAATATCCCAGGAAAAAACATTGTTAGAAAATGAAAGAATAACAACAGTATAAAACATTAGATTGTGAAATTCTTAACGAGATAGAAAAATAGCTTAAACACCTAAAAAAAAATAGGAGATATGCTGTGGCCATTTGTTGAAAACCTCAGTATTATAGTAGTGTTAATCTACTCCAAATTAAAATACAGATTCAGTGCAATACTGAACAAAAACCCAACAAATGTGTATAAGTTAATATTATTCTAAGTTAACAACATTATTCTAAAATTTTTATCCAAGGACAAAGGACCAGGAGAAGACATAACAATCCAAAAATATAAACACCACTTATAAGGAGTTTTTGAAAGCTATAATAATTACGACCATTTAGTATTGGCAGTGGGATAAACATATTAGATAAAGAAATAGAATTAAACACCCAGAAAGTGACTAATATATATATACAAGCACTTGATGGGCATCAATAGTTCTACAAGAACATGCCCTTTATATGAGAAATAAATGTCTATGTAACACCACAAGTAAACAAAAAAATCAACATAGATCACAATACTTAAATGTAAAAGGCACA